>NC_091298.1:54306871-54514371 GCF_038502225.1 Cherax quadricarinatus
GGAAGGTGGTGTCCAGCTGGTGGTAGTGTATGGCGGTGGAGAAAGTGTAGCTGGCAGTGGAGGAAGGTGGTGTCCAGCTGGTGGGTAGTGTATGGCAGTGGAGGAAGGTGGTGTCCAGCTGGTGGGTAGTGTATGGCAGTGGAGGAAGGTGGTGTCCAGCTGGTGGGTAGTGTATGGCAGTGGAGGAAGGTGGTGTCCAGCTGGTGGGTAGTGTATGGCGGTGGAGGAAGGTGGTGTCCAGCTGGTGGGTAGTGTATAGCGGTGGAGGAAGGTGGTGTCCAGCTGGTGGGTAGTGTATGGCAGTGGAGGAAGGTGGTATCCAGCTGGTGGGTAGTGTATGGCAGTGGAGGAAGGTGGTGTCCAACTGGTGGGTAGTGTATGGCGATGGAGGAAGGTGGTGTCCAGCTGGTGGGTAGTGTATGGCGGTGGAAGAAGGTGGTGTCCAGCTGGTGGGTAGTGTATAGTAGTGGAGGAAGGTGGTGTCCAGCTGGTGGGTAGTGTATGGTAGTGGAGGAAGGTGGTGTCCAGTTGGTGGGTAGTGTATGGTAGTGGAGGAAGGTGGTGTCCAGCTGGTGGGTAGTGTATGGCAGTGGAGGAAGGTGGTGTCCAGCTGGTGGGTAGTGTATGGCAGTGGAGGAAGGTGGTGTCCAGCTGGTGGGTAGTGTATGGCAGTGGAGGAAGGTGGTGTCCAGCTGGTGGGTAGTGTATGGCAGTGGAGGAAGGTGGTGTCCAGCTGGTGGGTAGTGTATGGCAGTGGAGGAAGGTGGTGTCCAGCTGGTGGGTAGTGTATGGCAGTGGAGGAAGGTGGTGTCCAGCTGGTGGGTAGTGTATGGCAGTGGAGGAAGGTGGTGTCCAGCTGGTGGGTAGTGTATGGCAGTGGAGGAAGGTGGTGTCCAGCTGGTGGGTAGTGTATGGCGGTGGAGGAAGGTGGTGTCCAGCTGGTGGGTAGTGTATAGCGGTGGAGGAAGGTGGTGTCCAGCTGGTGGGTAGTGTATGGCAGTGGAGGAAGGTGGTGTCCAGCTGGTGGGTAGTGTATGGCGGTGGAGGAAGGTGGTGTCCAGCTGGTGGGTAGTGTATGGCAGTGGAGGAAGGTGGTGTCCAACTGGTGGGTAGTGTATGGCGGTGGAAGAAGGTGGTGTCCAGCTGGTGGGTAGTGTATAGTAGTGGAGGAAGGTGGTGTCCAGCTGGTGGGTAGTGTATGGTAGTGGAGGAAGGTGGTGTCCAGCTGGTGGGTAGTGTATGGTAGTGGAGGAAGGTGGTGTCCAGCTGGTGGGTAGTGTATGGCAGTGGAGGAAGGTGGTGTCCAGCTGGTGGGTAGTGTATGGCAGTGGAGGAAGGTGGTGTCCAGCTGGTGGGTAGTGTATGGCAGTGGAGGAAGGTGGTGTCCAGCTGGTGGGTAGTGTATGGCAGTGGAGGAAGGTGGTGTCCAGCTGGTGGGTAGTGTATGGCAGTGGAGGAAGGTGGTGTCCAGCTGGTGGGTAGTGTATGGCAGTGGAGGAAGGTGGTGTCCAACTGGTGGGTAGTGTATGGCAGTGGAGGAAGGTGGTGTCCAGCTGGTGGGTAGTGTATGGCAGTGGAGGAAGGTGGTGTCCAGCTGGTGGGTAGTGTATGGCAGTGGAGGAAGGTGGTGTCCAGCTGGTGGGTAGTGTATGGCAGTGGAGGAAGGTGGTGTCCAGCTGGTGGGTAGTGTATGGCAGTGGAGGAAGGTGGTGTCCAGCTGGTGGGTAGTGTATGGCAGTGGAGGAAGGTGGTGTCCAGCTGGTGGGTAGTGTATGGCAGTGGAGGAAGGTGGTGTCCAGCTGGTGGGTAGTGTATGGCAGTGGAGGAAGGTGGTGTCCAGCTGGTGGGTAGTGTATGGCAGTGGAGGAAGGTGGTGTCCAGCTGGTGGGTAGTGTATGGCAGTGGAGGAAGGTGGTGTCCAGCTGGTGGGTAGTGTATGGCAGTGGAGGAAGGTGGTGTCCAGCTGGTGGGTAGTGTATGGCAGTGGAGGAAGGTGGTGTCCAGCTGGTGGGTAGTGTATGGCAGTGGAGGAAGGTGGTGTCCAGCTGGTGGGTAGTGTATGGCAGTGGAGGAAGGTGGTGTCCAGCTGGTGGGTAGTGTATGGCAGTGGAGGAAGGTGGTGTCCAGCTGGTGGGTAGTGTATGGCAGTGGAGGAAGGTGGTGTCCAGCTGGTGGGTAGTGTATGGCAGTGAAGGAATGTCCAGCTGGTGGGTAGTGGCAGGAGGAAGGTGGTGTCCAGCTGGTGGGTAGTGTATGGCAGTGGAGGAAGGTGGTGTCCAGCTGGTGGGTAGTGTATGGCGGTGGAGGAAGGTGGTGTCCAGCTGGTGGGTAGTGTATGGCGGTGGAGGAAGGTGGTGTCCAGCTGGTGGGTAGTGTATGGCGGTGGAGGAAGGTGGTGTCCAGCTGGTGGGTAGTGTATGGCAGTGGAGGAAGGTGGTGTCCAGCTGGTGGGTAGTGTATGGCAGTGGAGGAAGGTGGTGTCCAGCTGGTGGGTAGTGTATGGCAGTGGAGGAAGGTGGTGTCCAGCTGGTGGGTAGTGTATGGCAGTGGAGGAAGGTGGTGTCCAGCTGGTGGGTAGTGTATGGCAGTGGAGGAAGGTGGTGTCCAGCTGGTGGGTAGTGTATGGCAGTGGAGGAAGGTGGTGTCCAGCTGGTGGGTAGTGTATGGCAGTGGAGGAAGGTGGTGTCCAGCTGGTGGGTAGTGTATGGCAGTGGAGGAAGGTGGTGTCCAGCTGGTGGGTAGTGTATGGCAGTGGAGGAAGGTGGTGTCCAGCTGGTGGGTAGTGTATGGCAGTGGAGGAAGGTGGTGTCCAGCTGGTGGGTAGTGTATGGCAGTGGAGGAAGGTGGTGTCCAGCTGGTGGGTAGTGTATGGCAGTGGAGGAAGGTGGTGTCCAGCTGGTGGGTAGTGTATGGCAGTGGAGGAAGGTGGTGTCCAGCTGGTGGGTAGTGTATGGCAGTGGAGGAAGGTGGTGTCCAGCTGGTGGGTAGTGTATGGCAGTGGAGGAAGGTGGTGTCCAGCTGGTGGGTAGTGTATGGCAGTGGAGGAAGGTGGTGTCCAGCTGGTGGGTAGTGTATGGCAGTGGAGGAAGGTGGTGTCCAGCTGGTGGGTAGTGTATGGCAGTGGAGGAAGGTGGTGTCCAGCTGGTGGGTAGTGTATGGCAGTGGAGGAAGGTGGTGTCCAGCTGGTGGGTAGTGTATGGCAGTGGAGGAAGGTGGTGTCCAGCTGGTGGGTAGTGTATGGCAGTGGAGGAAGGTGGTGTCCAGCTGGTGGGTAGTGTATGGCAGTGGAGGAAGGTGGTGTCCAGCTGGTGGGTAGTGTATGGCAGTGGAGGAAGGTGGTGTCCAGCTGGTGGGTAGTGTATGGCAGTGGAGGAAGGTGGTGTCCAGCTGGTGGGTAGTGTATGGCAGTGGAGGAAGGTGGTGTCCAGCTGGTGGGTAGTGTATGGCAGTGGAGGAAGGTGGTGTCCAGCTGGTGGGTAGTGTATGGCAGTGGAGGAAGGTGGTGTCCAGCTGGTGGGTAGTGTATGGCAGTGGAGGAAGGTGGTGTCCAGCTGGTGGGTAGTGTATGGCAGTGGAGGAAGGTGGTGTCCAGCTGGTGGGTAGTGTATGGCAGTGGAGGAAGGTGGTGTCCAGCTGGTGGGTAGTGTATGGCGGTGGAGGAAGGTGGTGTCCAGCTGGTGGGTAGTGTATGGCAGTGGAGGAAGGTGGTGTCCAGCTGGTGGGTAGTGTATGGCAGTGGAGGAAGGTGGTGTCCAGCTGGTGGGTAGTGTATGGCAGTGGAGGAAGGTGGTGTCCAGCTGGTGGGTAGTGTATGGCAGTGGAGGAAGGTGGTGTCCAGCTGGTGGGTAGTGTATGGCAGTGGAGGAAGGTGGTGTCCAGCTGGTGGGTAGTGTATGGCAGTGGAGGAAGGTGGTGTCCAGCTGGTGGGTAGTGTATGGCAGGGGAGGAAGGTGGTGTCCAGCTGGTGGGTAGTGTATGGCAGTGGAGGAAGGTGGTGTCCAGCTGGTGGGTAGTGTATGGCAGTGGAGGAAGGTGGTGTCCAGCTGGTGGGTAGTGTATGGCAGTGGAGGAAGGTGGTGTCCAGCTGGTGGGTAGTGTATGGCAGTGGAGGAAGGTGGTGTCCAGCTGGTGGGTAGTGTATGGCAGTGGAGGAAGGTGGTGTCCAGCTGGTGGGTAGTGTATGGCAGTGGAGGAAGGTGGTGTCCAGCTGGTGGGTAGTGTATGGCAGTGGAGGAAGGTGGTGTCCAGCTGGTGGGTAGTGTATGGCAGTGGAGGAAGGTGGTGTCCAGCTGGTGGGTAGTGTATGGCGGTGGAGGAAGGTGGTGTCCAGCTGGTGGGTAGTGTATGGCAGTGGAGGAAGGTGGTGTCCAGCTGGTGGGTAGTGTATGGCAGTGGAGGAAGGTGGTGTCCAGCTGGTGGGTAGTGTATGGCAGTGGAGGAAGGTGGTGTCCAGCTGGTGGGTAGTGTATGGCAGTGGAGGAAGGTGGTGTCCAGCTGGTGGGTAGTGTATGGCAGTGGAGGAAGGTGGTGTCCAGCTGGTGGGTAGTGTATGGCAGTGGAGGAAGGTGGTGTCCAGCTGGTGGGTAGTGTATGGCAGTGGAGGAAGGTGGTGTCCAGCTGGTGGGTAGTGTATGGCAGTGGAGGAAGGTGGTGTCCAGCTGGTGGGTAGTGTATGGCAGTGGAGGAAGGTGGTGTCCAGCTGGTGGGTAGTGTATGGCAGTGGAGGAAGGTGGTGTCCAGCTGGTGGGTAGTGTATGGCAGTGGAGGAAGGTGGTGTCCAGCTGGTGGGTAGTGTATGGCAGTGGAGGAAGGTGGTGTCCAGCTGGTGGGTAGTGTATGGCAGTGGAGGAAGGTGGTGTCCAGCTGGTGGGTAGTGTATGGCAGTGGAGGAAGGTGGTGTCCAGCTGGTGGGTAGTGTATGGCAGTGGAGGAAGGTGGTGTCCAACTGGTGGGTAGTGTATGGCAGTGGAGGAAGGCGGTGTCCAACTGGTGGGTAGTGTATGGCAGTGGAGGAAGGTGGTGTCCAACTGGTGGGTAGTGTATGGCAGTGGAGGAAGGTGGTGTCCAGCTGGTGGGTAGTATGTGGAGGAATGTCCAGCTGGTGGGTAGTGTATGGCAGTGGAGGAAGGTGGTGTCCAGCTGGTGGGTAGTGTATGGCAGTGGAGGAAGGTGGTGTCCAGCTGGTGGGTAGTGTATGGCGGTGGAGGAAGGTGGTGTCCAGCTGGTGGGTAGTGTATGTGGAAGAAGGTGGTGTCCAGCGGTGGAGGAAGGTGGTGTCCAGCTGGTGGGTAGTGTATGGCGGTGGAGGAAGGTGGTGTCCAGCTGGTGGGTAGTGTATGGCGGTGGAGGAAGGTGGTGTCCAGCTGGTGGGTAGTGTATGGCAGTGGAGGAAGGTGGTGTCCAGCTGGTGGGTAGTGTATGGCAGTGGAGGAAGGTGGTGTCCAGCTGGTGGGTAGTGTATGGCAGTGGAGGAAGGTGGTGTCCAGCTGGTGGGTAGTGTATGGCAGTGGAGGAAGGTGGTGTCCAGCTGGTGGGTAGTGTATGGCGGTGGAGGAAGGTGGTGTCCAGCTGGTGGGTAGTGTATGGCAGTGGAGGAAGGTGGTGTCCAGCTGGTGGGTAGTGTATGGCAGTGGAGGAAGGTGGTGTCCAGCTGGTGGGTAGTGTATGGCGGTGGAGGAAGGTGGTGTCCAGCTGGTGGGTAGTGTATGGCAGTGGAGGAAGGTGGTGTCCAGCTGGTGGGTAGTGTATGGCAGTGGAGGAAGGTGGTGTCCAGCTGGTGGGTAGTGTATGGCAGTGGAGGAAGGTGGTGTCCAGCTGGTGGGTAGTGTATGGCAGTGGAGGAAGGTGGTGTCCAGCTGGTGGGTAGTGTATGGCAGTGGAGGAAGGTGGTGTCCAGCTGGTGGGTAGTGTATGGCCGTGGAGGAAGGTGGTGTCCAGCTGGTGGGTAGTGTATGGCAGTGGAGGAAGGTGGTGTCCAGCTGGTGGGTAGTGTATGGCAGTGGTGGTGTAGCTGGTGGGTGTATGGCGGCGGTGGAGGAAGGTGGTGTCCAGCTGGTGGGTAGTGTATGGCAGTGGAGGAAGGTGGTGTCCAGCTGGTGGGTAGTGTATGGCAGTGGAGGAAGGTGGTGTCCAGCTGGTGGGTAGTGTATGGCGGTGGAGGAAGGTGGTGTCCAGCTGGTGGGTAGTGTATGGCAGTGGAGGAAGGTGGTGTCCAGCTGGTGGGTAGTGTATGGCAGTGGAGGAAGGTGGTGTCCAGCTGGTGGGTAGTGTATGGCAGTGGAGGAAGGTGGTGTCCAGCTGGTGGGTAGTGTATGGCGGTGGAGGAAGGTGGTGTCCAGCTGGTGGGTAGTGTATGGCACTGGAGGAAGGTGGTGTCCAGCTGGTGGGTAGTGTATGGCAGTGGAGGAAGGTGGTGTCCAGCTGGTGGGTAGTGTATGGCAGTGGAGGAAGGTGGTGTCCAGCTGGTGGGTAGTGTATGGTAGTGGAGGAAGGTGGTGTCCAGCTGGTGGGTAGTGTATGGCAGTGGAGGAAGGTGGTGTCCAGCTGGTGGGTAGGTGTATGGCAGTGGAGGAGGTGGTGTCCAGCTGGTGGGTAGGTGTGTGGCAGTGGAGGAGAGGGTGGTGTCCAGCTGGTGGGCCGTGTAGGCGGTGGAGGGAAGGTGGTGTCCAGGCTGGGTGGGGAGTGCCAGTGGAGGGAAGGTGGTGGTCCAGCTGGTGGTAGGTGTATGGCGGTGGAGGAGGTGGTGTCCAGCCTGGGTGGGTGGTAGCAGTGGGAGGAAGGTGGTGGTCCAGCGTGTTAGGTGGTATGGAAGTGGAGGATGGTTGGTTCCAGCTGGTGGGTAGATGGCAGTGGAGGAGGTGGTGTCCAAGGCTGGTGGGTAGTGGCCAGTGGAGGAAGGTGGTGTGCTGGTGGGTGAGTGGCAGTAAGGTGGTGTCCAGGCTGGTGGGTAGTGTATGGCGGTGGAAGGTGGTGTCCAGCTGGTGGGTAGTGTATGGAGTGGGAAGAAGGTGGTGTCCAGCTGGTGGGTAGGTGGCAGGTGGGAGGAAGGTGGTGTCCAGCTGGTGGTGGGTTGGCAGTGGAGAGGTGGTGTCCAGGCTGGTGGGGTGGTGTAGGCGGTGGAGGAAGGTGGTGTCCAGCTGGTGGGTGAGTGTATGGCAGTGAGAAGGTGGTGTCCAGCTGGGTGGGTAGTGTATGGCAGTGGGAAGGAAGGAAGGTGTCCAGCTGGTTGGGTAGTGGCAGTGGAGGAAGGTGGTGTCAGCTGGGTGGGTAGGTGGGTATGGCAGTGGAGGGGTGTCCAGGCTGGTGGGTAGTGGCCGGTGGAAGAAGGTGGTGTCAGCTGGTGGGTAGTGTGGCAGTGGAGGTGGTGTCCAGCCTGGTGGGTGTGTGGCAGTGGAGGAAGGTGGTGTCCAGCTGGTGGGTAGTGGCAGTGGAGGAGGTGGTGTCCGGCTGGTGGGTAGTGTGTGGCAGTGGAGGAAGGTGGTGGTCAGCTGGTTGGGTGAAGGTGGTATCCGGTGGAGGAAGGTGGTGTCCAGCTGGTGGGTAGTGTATGGCAGTGGAGGAAGGTGGTGTCCAGCTGGTGAGGTAGTGTATGGCAGTGGAGGAAGGTGGTGTCCAGCTGGTGGGTAGTGTATGGCAGTGGAGGAAGGTGGTGTCCAGCTGGTGGGTAGTGTTATGGCAGTGAGGAAGGTGGTGTCCAGCTGGTGGGTAGTGTATGGCAGTGGAGGAAGGTGGTGTCCAGCTGGTGGGTAGTGTATGGCGGTGGAGGAAGGTGGTGTCCAGCTGGTGGATAGTGTATGGCGGTGGAGGAAGGTGGTGTCCAGCTGGTGGGTAGTGTATGGCGGTGGAGGAAGGTGGTGTCCAGCTGGTGGGTAGTGTATGGCACTGGAGGAAGGTGGTGTCCAGCTGGTGGGGTAGTGTATGGCGGTGGAGGAAGGTGGTGTCCAGCTGGTGGGTAGTGTATGGCAGTGGAGGAAGGTGGTGTCCAGCTGGTGGGTAGTGTATGGCGGTGGAGGAAGGTGGTGTCCAGCTGGTGGGTAGTGTATGGCGGTGGAGGAAGGTGGTGTCCAGATGTTGGGTAGTGTATGGCACTGAAGGAAGGTGGTGTCCAGCTGGTGGGTAGTGTATGGCAGTGGAGGAAGGTGGTGTCCAGCTGGTGGGTAGTGTATGGCAGTGGAGGAAGGTGGTGTCCAGCTGGTGGGTAGTGTATGGCGGTGGAGGAAGGTGGTGTCCAGCTGGTGGGTAGTGTATGGCGGTGGAGGAAGGTGGTGTCAACTTGATCTCTCCATCCTCCGCCACGACACACGTAACCAGATATTTTTTTCATCTTTAAACGTGGTGGTAGCTGCGTCAGGTATCAAGGAGTGAATATTACCAGCCAGGTGTCAGGGAGGAGTGAATATTACCAGCCAGGTGTCAGGGAGGAGTGAATATTACCAGCCAGGTGTCAGGGAGGAGTGAATATTACCAGCCAGGTGTCAGGGAGGAATGAATATTACCAGCCAGGTGTCAGGGAGGAATGAATATTACCAGCCAGGTGTCAAGGAGGAGTGAATATTACCAGCCAGGCGTCAGGGAGGAGTGAATATTACCAGCCAGGTGTCAGGGAGGAGTGAATATTACCAGCCAGGTGTCAAGGAGGAGTGAATATTACCAGCCAGGTGTCAGGGAGGAGTGAATATTACCAGCCAGGTGTCAGGGAGGAATGAATATTACCAGCCGGGTGTCAAGGAGGAGTGAATATTACCAGCCAGGTGTCAGGGAGGAGTGAATATTACCAGCCAGGTGTCAGGGAGGAGTGAATATTACCAGCCAGGTGTCAGGGAGGAATGAATATTACCAGCCGGGTGTCAAGGAGGAGTGAATATTACCAGCCAGGTGTCAGGGAGGAGGTGAATATTACCACCAGCCCAGTGTGTCAGGGAGGAGTGAATATGACCAGCCAGGTGTCAGGGAGGAGTGAATATTACCAGCCGGGTGTCAAGGAGGGGTGAATATTACCAGCCAGGTGTCAGGGTGGAGTGAATATTACCAGCCAGGTGTCAAGGAGGAGTGAATATTACCAACCAGGTGTCAGGGAGGAGTAAATATTACCAGCCAGGTGTCAAGGAGGAGTGAATATTACCAGCCAGGTGTCAAGGAGGAGTGAATATTACCAACCAGGTGTCAGGGAGGAGTGAATATTACCAGCCAGGTGTCAGGGAGGAGTGAATATTACCAGCCAGGTGTCAGGGAGGAGAGAATATTACCAACCAGGTGTCAGGGAGGAGTGAATATTACCAGCCAGGTGTCAGGGAGGAGTGAATATTACCAGCCAGGTGTCAGGGAGGAGTGAATATTACCAGCCAGGTGTCAGGGAGGAGTGAATATTACCAGCCAGGTGTCAGGGAGGAGTGAATATTACCAGCCAGGTGTCAGGGAGGAGTGAATATTACCAACCAGGTGTCAGGGAGGAGTGAATATTACCAGCCAGGTGTCAGGGAGGAGTAAATATTACCAACCAGGTGTCAGTGAGGAGTGAATATTACCAACCAGGTGTCAGGGAGGAGTGAATATTACCAGCCAGGTGTCAGGGAGGAGTGAATATTACCAGCCAGGTGTCAGGGAGGAGTGAATATTACCAACCAGGTGTCAGGGAGGAGTGAATATTACCAGCCAGGTGTCAGGGAGGAGTGAATATTACCAGCCAGGTGTCAGGGAGGAGTGAATATTACCAGCCAGGGGTCAGGTGGGAGGAGTGAATATTACCAGCCAGGTGTCAGGGAGGAGTGAATATTACCAGCCAGGTGTCAGGGAGGAGTGAATATTACCAGCCAGGTGTCAGGGAGGAGTGAATATTACCAGCCAGGTGTCAGGGAGGAGTGAATATTACCAGCCAGGTGTCAGGGAGGAGTGAATATTACCAGCCAGGTGTCAGGGAGGAGTGAATATTACCAGCCAGGTGTCAGGGAGGAGTGAATATTACCAGCCAGGTGTCAGGGAGGAGTGAATATTACCAGCCAGGTGTCAGGGAGGAGTGAATATTACCAGCCAGGTGTCAAGGAGGAGTGAATATTACCAGCCAGGTGTCAGGGAGGAGTGAATATTACCAGCCAGGTGTCAGGGAGCAGTGAATATTACCAACTATAGGTTGGGAGGGGTGTATATTACTAGACAACGGTAGGAAGGGATGACTATTACTAGCCAGGGGAAGGGGAGGTGAATATTACTAGTCAGGGACAAGGAATAGGTGAATATTGCTGGCCGGGGGCGAGGAGAGGTTAATATTGCTAGCCAGGTTTCATCTGCTACGCTCTGTTCGTCCCTCTTTGACAGGTGTGGAATTTGCTCGTCAAGGTTGTGTGTTGAACGCCCACTGTCGGCTCAAGATATCCAGGCACGTAATTGGGTTCTGTGAGCTAGCGCACACACAAGGACAGGCAGAGTTGAGACAAGGAGCCGGGAGACACAGGTGGAAGGTGAAGACGCACGTGAACCACAAGGCACGTTAAGAAATGATTTTCACTCTCAGGGTGATGAGTGAAACGAGTGAGATGAAATACGTGGTGGAGGCAAACACCTCACGTGTCAGTACTGTCATTACTATGTATACTCTGTGTACTATATACCAGTGTAACGACTAGTATGACGGTTGGAAGAGGGTGTGACCCTTCTTTAACAACTCTCAGTCTTGCTCCACAGTAACAGATACATAGCAAATACAGGGATGGAATAACCGCATTTTCATAAACATTAGACACTCTTGCATAACCACTACAGGTTTAGCGTTTCTTGGAGTATACCTGGAGGGGATTTCGGGGGTCAACGCCCCCGCGGCCCGGTTCGTGACCAGGCCTCGTGGTGGATCAGGGCCGTGAATATATTTATATCTAGACGCTCTTGTTAGTAACAGCATGATATATCATCCCATTCTCGCACTACTAGTGATACTCGTGCAGATTTGAACGTTTCATAGTGCTATGCCAAGCCAATGATGATCCTTTTCAAATCACTGTTCTCTCTAGGCTGGAATACTGCTCTACATTAACATCTCCGTTCAAAGCAGGTGAAATTGCAGATCTAGAGAGTGTACAGAGATCCTTTACTGCACGTATAAGTTCTGTTAAGCATCTTAACTACTGGGAACGCTTGGAAGCACTTGACTTGTACTCGTTGGAACGCAGGAGGGAGAGATATATCATGATCTACACTAGGAAAATCCTGGAAGGAATGGTCCCGAATCTGCACACAGAAATCACTCCCTACGAAAGTAAAAGACTGGGCAGGCGATGCAAAATGCCCCTAATTAAAAGTAGGGGCGCCATTGGTACACTAAGAAAAAATACCATAAATGTCCGGGGCCCAAGACTGTTCAACAGCCTCCCACCAAGCATAAGGGGAATTACCAATAAACCCCTGGCTGCCTTCAAGAGAGAGCTGGACAGATACCTAAAGTCAGTGCCGAATCAGCCATGATGTGGTTCGTACGTTGGATTGCTTGCGGCCAGCAGTAACAGCCTGGTTGATCAGGCCCGTTACCGCCACGTTGCCAGACGTGGCGGTAACCTAAGAGGAAAATCGTATATGTAAGTTCGCAGAGGTTAGTCAGATATTGAAATTGGTAATCGCTTAATAAAATGATTCGTCTGATAAAAACTTTGTGGTCACAGTTGGGCCTATGCTAACCTTCCTAGTGTGCATAGAAATACATCTGGTTGTATGAATCTTATTAGACTAGCATAATACTAAAATACTGCATGATAATAGCACACTGGCCTGCTAGTTTCATCACTGGCTTCCCATGGGTTCCAGACCCACTCCGTTTGTTGAGTTACAATGAGAATAGTAGCATTGAGTGTAGCACAAACAAGACTCAAGTGAGGTTAGTGATAAGAACCAGGACATCGAGACATGTTCCTCCTACACCAGACACCAGCAACACCACATACACTCCCTCCCTCCACCTCCGTCAACAAGGGTGAGATGAAAGAGAACAAAAGGAAGGACAGGAGAACTGTTGGGTGCGGGCGAGTTTGTGTAGCCGTGGAGAGTATTCCCCCTCCCATTCCCCAATACCTCCTTCCCCATAATACCCCCCTCCTCTCTAATTCCTTACTATGGCTCCTTTCATATGTGGTTAGTGTTGCATACCTTAAAGTCTCTTGCTTTTGTCATCCCCCTCCTCCTCTCTACT
The DNA here is from genome assembly GCF_038502225.1 of Cherax quadricarinatus. Classification (NCBI taxonomy): domain Eukaryota; kingdom Metazoa; phylum Arthropoda; class Malacostraca; order Decapoda; family Parastacidae; genus Cherax; species Cherax quadricarinatus. The sequence goes on from NC_091298.1 coordinate 54,319,041, forward strand.
AACCCCTTCCTTCCCTCACCTCAACCCCCTCCCCCACCCCGTCCTTACCATTGTCTCTCTTTCTGTCTCTGTCTCTCTCTCTGTCTGTCTGTCTCTCTCTCTCTCTCTCTCTCTCTCTCTCTCTCTCTCTCTCTCTCTCTCTCTCTCTCTCTCTCTCTCTCTCTCTCTCTCTCTCTCTCTCTCTCTCTCTCTCTCTGTCCCTCCTTCTCATCCTCTATCACCCTCTCCCCTTCTTTCTCCCTCTCCCTCTCTCTCTTTCACACACACACACACACACACACACACACACACACACACACACAGGCACATCTCCTGAAGCGCACATCAACCAAATAACTGCTGCAGCATATGGGCACCTAGCAAACCTCAGAACAGCATTCCGACATCTTAATAAGGAATCGTTCAGGACCCTGTACACCGTGTAAGTTAGGCCCACATTGGAGGATGCGGCACCAGTCTGGAACCCACACCTAGCCAAGCACGTAAAGAAACTAGAGAAAGTGCAAAGGTTTGCAACAAGACTAGTCCCAGAGCTAAGAGGTATGTCCTACGAGGAGAGGTTAAGGGAAATCAACCTGACGACACTGGAGGACAGGAGAGATAGGGGGACATGATAACGACATACAAAATACTAAGAGGAATTGACAAGGTGGACAAAGACAGGATGTTCCAGAGATTGGACACAGTAACAAGGGGACGCAGTTGGAGGTTGAAGGCACAGATGAATCACAGGGATGTTAGGAAGTACTTCTTCAGCCACAGAGTAGTCAGGAAGTGGAATAGTTTGGGAAGCGATGTAGTGGAGGCAGGATCCATACATATCTTTAAGCAGAGGTATGATAAAGCTCACGGTTCAGGGAGAGTGACCTAGTAGCGACCAGTGAAGAGGCGGGGCCAGGAGCTTGTACTCGACCCCTGCAACCTCAACTAGGTGAGTACACACACACACACACACACACACACACACACACACACACACACACACACACACACACACACACACACACACACACACATACATACACATACACACATATACACACGTGCGCGCGCGCGCGCGCTCATTAATTCAGATATCTAATCAGCCAGTTATGTGACAACACCTGTTTCAAAGAGCTTGCAGACATTGTGGAGAAGTTCAGTTGTTCCTCAGACCGAGCATCAGAATGTGGAAGATGACTTTAACCGTGGAATGATTGTTGGTGCCAAAGAGATGGGGTGGTTTGAGCATCTCAGAAATTGCTGATTTGGGATTTTCATGCACAACACTCTCTAAAGATTACAGAGAATGGTGTGAAAAACACAAAACATCCAGTGACCGGCAGTTTTGTGTGCTAAAATGCCTTGATAATCAGAGAGGTCAGATGAGAATGGCCAGACTGGTTCAAACTGACAGGAAGATGACGGTAACTCAAGCACACATTGCAAAAGCGGTATACAGTGTGTGGTGAGTAACAGCATGAGAACATAAGAAAGAAGGAACACTGCAACAGGCCTACTGGCCCATGCGAGGCAGGTCCAAGTCTCCTGTGTGTGTGATGAATGGTTTGAAAAACCGACAAGTTGAAGATTGAGACACTTATGCAGCATATGGGAATCTTTATTCAGGAAACGTTTCGCCACACAGTGGCTTCATCAGTCCAATACAAAGATGAAGGCGTAAGGAGAGGAGGAGTATGAGGTAATCAGTCCCTCAGCCTGGAGTCGATGTGTTCAGTCCATCAATCTTGTAGAATGTACAGCATAGGGCCGTAGACGTGGCTTATATACTGTAGTGAGGTGAGGTGAAGCAGGCGGAGGCGGGGTCATAGTGGTACCATCCACTAGTCGAAGTAGGTCTTCGTCCAAAGGTTGAACAAGTGTTGAAGAATTCTTTGTAACAAGATCCCATGATGCTGCAGTGTCTGATAGTTGTGATGAATGGTTTGAAAAACCGACAAGTTGAAGATTGAGACACTTATGCAGCATATGGGAATTTTTATTCAGGAAACGTTTCGCCACACAGTGGCTTCATCAGTCCAATACAAAGAGGAAGGCGTAAGGAGAGGAGGAGTATGAGGTAATCAGTCCCTCAACTTGTCGGTTTTTCAAACCATTCATCACAACTGTCAGACACTGCAGCATCATGGGATCTTGTTACAAAGAATTCTTCAACACTTGTTCAACCTTTGGACGAAGACCTACTTCGACTAGTGGATGGTACCACTATGACCCCGCCTCCGCCTGCTTCACCTCACTACAGTATATAAGCCACGTCTACGGCCCTATGCTGTACATTCTACAAGATTAATGGACTGAACACATCGACTCCAGGCAGAGGGACTGATTACCTCATACTCCTCCTCTCCTTACGCCTTCCTCTTTGTATTGGACTGATGAAGCCACTGTGTGGCGAAACGTTTCCTGAATAAAGATTCCCATATGCTGCATAAGTGTCTCAATCTTCTCCAAGTCTGCTACCGGCTTAAGCCAATGCCTTAACCTTGTTAGGTCAGGTCACATTCACTTAAGGAAGGATCACAGCATCTGACCTAGTAGCACAAGCTAGTCAGGTCCAACTCACACCCACCCGCACCCACTCATATATTTTCTAACCTATTTTAAAACTACACAACGTTGTAGCCTCAATAACTGTACTGGGGAGTTTGTTCCACTCATCGGCGGAAGACCACACCTGGTTTCACTCCTATCAGGTAAAAATAAGAAGCTGAGACTACATTGAGCACAGGCTCGCCAAAACTGGAAAGTTAAGATTGGAAAAACGTCGTTTGATATAACGAATCGCGATTTCTGTTGCGACGTACAGATGGTAGGGTCAGAAGTTTTCGTAAACCTTTGGGACGTGGTGGAACGGAAAGTTCGCATCATGAATGTGCAGCCAGCAGATTTGCAGCAACTGCGTTATGCTATCATGTCGAAATGGGTAATCTATGAAATATTTCCAGCACCTTGTTGAATCCATGCCACGAAAAATTTAGGTTGTTCTGGAGGTAATGGAGGGGGGTGGGTGCCTTACTCAGTACTAGGAACCAGCAGTGCAGTGATGTGTGTAAGAACCAGGTGTGCAGTGACTTAGGTGTAGGACCTAGGAGTGCAGTTACCTAGGTGTAGGACCTAGGAGTGCAGTTACCTAGGTATGGGAGTGCAGTGTCCTAGGTTGTAGCTTATAAAGTGGCCACTGAATATGTGCACACACACACACACACAGGCAGGGCCAGGAGCTGTATCTCGACCCCTGCAACTACCTATAAGTGAGTACACAAACACACACATACACGCACGCATATACGACAGGCCTAGTGTCTGAACATTAAAATGGTATAAAATACCGACAGGTTGTTAGGTAAGACACATAAGCAACAGTTAGGTATCTTTATTGTGAAACGTTTCGCCTACACAGTAGGCTTCTTCAGTCAAGTACAGGGAAGGTTGATAGAAGCAGAAGGTACTTGAAGACGATGTAATCAGTCCATCACCCTTAAAGTTTTGAGGTGGTCAGTCCCTCAGTCTGGAGAAGAGCATTGTTCCATAGTATGAAACAATATGGAGAAGAAGTGACAGGATGGAGCTTTTATAGCGCCAAGAGGTGAGACGTAGGAGAGGTAAGAACTCAGATGTTGAGAGGTCCCTCTCAAATCCAGCCCCTCTCACTAGTGGAAGTTGTCGAAGTTGATTGCAGGTCTGTACCAAGATACCCTTGTGTTGCAGTGTCTGACAGATTGAACATTAAAATGGTATAAAATACCGACAGGTTGTTAGGTAAGACACATAAGCAACAGTTAGGTATCTTTATTGTGAAACGTTTCGCCTACACAGTAGGCTTCTTCAGTCAAGTACAGGGAAGGTTGATAGAAGCAGAAGGTACTTGAAGACGATGTAATCAGTCCATCACCCTTAAAGTTTTGAGGTGGTCAGTCCCTCAGTCTGGAGAAGAGCATTGTTCCATAGTATGACAACTTCCACTAGTGAGAGGGGCTGGATTTGAGAGGGACCTCTCAACATCTGAGTTCTTACCTCTCCTACGTCTCACCTCTTGGCGCTATAAAAGCTCCATCCTGTCACTTCTTCTCCATATTGTTTCATACTATGGAACAATGCTCTTCTCCAGACTGAGGGACTGACCACCTCAAAACTTTAAGGGTGATGGACTGATTACATCGTCTTCAAGTACCTTCTGCTTCTATCAACCTTCCCTGTACTTGACTGAAGAAGCCTACTGTGTAGGCGAAACGTTTCACAATAAAGATACCTAACTGTTGCTTATGTGTCTTACCTAACAGGCCTAGTGTCTAATCGACATGTGCCGACCCAGTGAATCGACCCCTGCATCCACAAATAGGCGAGTGCACCCTCATGTATATCCATAAATAGCTTTAAAGAGTTTGTATAATTAATGAGAGTGTCAGAGTGAAGGACACACAACCTCCACGTATCCACCTGAGCACAAAGGACATTTTTAATGGAAGTAATTAAAAAATGGCAAGTTTCTCTGGAGGTAATCCGAGGTCTAATTGGCTTCAGCACGGGAGTCTGGTCTCTTCTCTGAGCTGGAGGAGATGCGGCATCCGTCTGGGGAGGTGCCTTCAAGCCCCTGAAGGAGTCCTCGTCCAAGGCATTGGAGCTACCCTTCCCTTGGATTGAAAATGTCTTTGTGTCCCATTCAACGAGCCCTGCATACCCCTGCGGTTTTACCGCTTACCCATGAACGACAACAACAGGCGTGGTTGACAGATAGGCAGCAGATAGTTTACATAAAGAACAAAAAAGAAAGAACACTGCAGCAGGCCTACTGGCCCATGCAAGGCAGGTCCAAGTTCCCTACCGGCTTAAGCCAATGCCCCAACCTAGTCAGGTCAGGTCACATTCACTTAAGGAAGGAACATGGCAACTGACCTAGTAGCACAAGCTAACCAGGTCCAACTCACACCCACCCGTGGGTGTGAGTTGGGGAAGCATCACGAGGGGTCAGTGTTGGGCACCTTATTGTTCACAATCTACATAAACGACGTATGTCCTCGGACCAAGGGTAACACACCTGGCTTGGCTGGGTGCTTGGTTCTTGTAGGACTTGGTGGTCCTGTGGGTTAGAGCGTCATGTGATTTTCGCTCACCACGAGGCGAGCCAAAACATCATGGGTTCGAGTCCTTGGCTAGTTGCAGTGTTATTGATCAATATCACTCTTTCGTGGTATATATATATATATATATATATATATATATATATATATATATATATATATATATATATATATATATATATATATATATATATACAGATTGCGTTACCTGCTTTTCTGTCCTCGTGTATTGCATCCAGAGAGCTTGTAGCAGCGATTCTCCCTGAACATCTTAGGGACAAGATTGGAGTCCAGGACCAAAAATTCATTGACGGAGCAATAATCTGGGATAATCTAACGGGCTCAGAAACCAGACCTGCTCCCCCCAACAACTACAAACAATCGCACTGGGATGGTCCAATAGTGGAAAATATAGCCTCAACAATGCTTCAGAGTGTGTCAGGGAAGGATAGAGCCCGCCTGCTGGCAGTGAGAGCCCCTCATGCTGGGGACTTTCTGTTGGCTGTTCCCAACTCCAGCCTTGGCACACGCCTCGACCCACAGACCATCCGCATCGGTGTTGCCCTTCGACTTGCCGCCCCTATTCTCGCCGAACACAGGTGTATTTGTGGCAGTGAAGCAGCAGACCGATTCGGGTACCATGGTCTTGTGTGCCGTAAATCCGAGGGAAAGATTGCAAGACATGAGGAGGTTAATAACATTATGAAGAGGAGCCTCACAACAGCTGGATGCCCAGCAGTAAGGGAGCCACCCCAACTATGCAGATCTGATGGCAGCCAGAAGCGTCCAGATGGTATCACCCTTCAAGCCTGGACAGATGGGAAGCAGGTGGTGTGGGACTATACATGTGCATCTACCTTGGCTGATACCTATCTCCAATACACCAGGGAGGAAGGAGGGGCAGCTGCCAGCTTCAGGGAGTCCCAAAAGTCTAGAAAATATGGAGAACTTGCCCATCATTATATGTTTGTTCCCATAGGCTCAGAGACCCTTGGCTCATGGGGAAAGAGTGCATCTAAATTCCTTAAGGAGCTGGGAAAAAGACTCATCAGGGTAACTAAGGATCCCAGGGCAGCTAGTTTTCTGTTCCAGCGGCTCAGTGCGGCTGTTCAAAGGGGTAATGCCTGCTGTATTTTGGGCACACGCCCCAGCTCTGAGGAGCTGGATGAGATTTTCGCCTTATAATCGGTGATACACACGTAACAACATGTACCTTATATGCCACCTTTATATCAACAATGTATCTCTTAAATCTTCTGTACCATATTATGTAATAAAATATTCCTATTGGGAAAAAAATATATACTAAAAGATGGGGTGGTAGGGGAAGTGGAATATTCAAACGGCTTCAGGAAGAAATCCAAATATTCTTCCTTGAAGCCTTTTTATGCACTTCTCCGAGGCTATGGGTCCCACAATTTACACCAGAGGTGGACCCCATCCTATATTTAAAAAAAAAATGTGTATATATATATATATATATATATATATATATATATATATATATATATATATATATATATATATATATATATATATATATATATATATCAGTAACCAACCATCTCTAGTTATGGTGAAAATGGAGAGCAGACAGACACAGGAAGACAGACAGAGGAAAGTGGAGTGGGCTGAGTGTGGGAGGTTTATAACCCCCTCATAAAACCGGCATTTAAATCAGGGGGATATTTAAAGAGCAATTTATACAGTTCGGCTGTAGGGGCCACCCGGGACTTTGTTGTTGTTGTTGTTTGTGTCTGTTGTTATTTGTTCTTTTGTTGTTGCTACTGCTCCTTTTCCTATTGTTTTTGCTTTTGTTGATGCAGCTGTTGAACCTGTGGTTGCTGCTGCTACTTTTTTTTTTACTGTAATCGCGTTACTCTCACTTTTGTGGATGATCACGTTACTCTTACTTTTGTTGTTGATCACGTTACTCTTACTTTTGTAGATGAATGTTGTTGATCGTGTTACTCATTTGTTGATCACGTTACTCTTTCGTTGTTGGTTCTTTTTCTTACCTTTGATAAATTTTTGATGGCTTTTCCCTACTCCCGTTGCCCGACCCAAGGCTAGGCTTGTCTGGTGTTTGCCTGGTCAACTAAACTGTTGTTACTGGCAGCGCGCTGGCCCACATATCCATCACAGTCTGGTTAATATGTTGCACTAGTAGAGTCAATGCGACTCAACTGGATAACTGTGACTCACGACTGTGGGTCACTCACACGACCGTGGGTCATTCACATGACTATGGGTCACTCACACGACTATGGGTCACTCACACGACCGTGGGTCACTCACACGACCGTGGGTCACTCACACGACCGTGGGTCACTCACACGACCGTGGGTCATTCACACGACTATGGGTCACTCACACGACCGTGGGTCACTCACACGACCGTGGGTCATTCACATGACTATGGGTCACTCACACGACCGTGGGTCACTCACACGACCGTGGGTCATTCACACGACTATGGGTCACTCACACGACCGTGGGTCACTCACACGACCGTGGGTCATTCACATGACTATGGGTCACTCACACGACCGTGGGTCACTCACACGACCGTGGGTCACTCACACGACCGTGGGTCACTCACACGACCGTGGGTCATTCACACGACTATGGGTCACTCACACGACCGTGGGTCATTCACATGACTATGGGTCACTCACACGACGATGGGTCACTCACACGACCGTGGGTCACTCACACGACCGTGGGTCACTCACACGACCGTGGGTCACTCACACGACCGTGGGTCACTCACACGACCGTGGGTCACTCACACGACCGTGGGTCACTCACACGACCGTGGGGTCGTGTGAGTGACCCACGTGAGTGACCGTGGGGTCGTGTGAGTGTATTTATCTAACATGAGTGGGTGTGAGTTGGACCTGATTAGCTTGTGCTACTAGGTCAATTGCCGTGTTCCTTCCGTAAGTGAATGTGACCTAACCTGACTACCTGGAGGTTACCTGGAGGTTATTCCGGGGATCAACGCCCCCGCGGCCCGGTCCATGACCAGGCCTCCCGATGGATCAGGGCCTGATCAACTAGGCTGTTACTGCTGGCCGCACGCAGTCCGACGTACGAGCCACAGCCCGGCTGATCCGGCACTGACTTTAGGTATCTGTCCAGCTCTCTCTTGAAGGCAGCCAGGGGTTTATTGGCAATTCCCCTAATGCTTGATGGGAGGCTGTTGAACAGTTTTGGGCCCCGGACACTTATGGTGTTTTCTCTTAGTGTACCAATGGCGCCCCTACTTTTTATTGGCGGCATTTTGCATCGCCTGCCCAGTCTTTTACTTTCGTAGGGAGTGATTTCTGTGTGCAGATTTGGGACCATTCCTTCCAAGATTTTCCAAGTGTAGATTATGATATATCTCTCTCTCCTGCGTTCCAACGAGTACAAGTCAAGTGCTTCCAAGCGTTCCCAGTAGTTAAGGTGCTTGACAGAACTTATACGTGCATTGGCTTAAGCCGGTAGGAGACTCTGACCTGCCTCGCATGGGCCAGTAGGCCTGCTGCAGTGTTCCTTCTTTCATATGTTCTTAGGTCAGCCTCCAATCATATTGCGAATCCGGTTTCGGCTAAAGTCTCCGGTTGTCTTCAAGAGAGAGCTGGACAGATACCTAAAGACGGTGCCTGATCAGCCGGGCTGTGGTTCGTACGTTGGATTGCGTGCGGCCAGCAGTAACAGCCTCGTTGATCAGGTCTTGATCCACCGGGAGGCCTGGTCGTGGACCGGGTCGCGGGGGCGTTGATCCCCGGAATGCCCTCCAGGTAGACTCCAGGTAGACAGCTATAGCCCCTATTACAGATGTAGTAGAGGCGTCCTCTTCCAGGGAAAATGTTGGCCTCCTGAAAACAGCTGGTGGTGTCTCTGGCTTGGCTATCCAAGACAGTAGTGCAGTTCTAGGATCTGCACAAATTGGGAATACTTCCAGTACGAATTATATGCAACCAAAAGCAAAATGGTGCAAATTCTATGTCTGGAGCATCTGTAAGCATGGAATATCAGGGAAAACAAATGGGATATGCATCTTTGAGCATCCCAAAAAATGCCGCGACCTCCTGTCTCAGGAGTGTGTCGTTCACACGACCCACGGTCGTGTGAGTGACCCATAGTCGTGTGAATGACCCACGGTCGTGTGAGTGACCCACGGTCGTGTGAGTGACCCATAGTCGTGTGAATGACCCACGGTCGTGTGAGTGACCCACAGTCGTGAGTCACAGTCGGTATTTTATACCTTTCTTACACAACGTCGTTCTACCTCTTGCAAATTCTTTCACCCTGAGGTGTGTTACTCTTCAGTCCTTAAAAAAAACGATGTTACAACACCAACTGCCCCGCATACCACTTAAAAGGGACCAGGAGGTACACACCCCGCAAAACAAATCATAGTAGTTACAGTAGTTACGACAATATAAACACAAATGCAGTATAATGTGATCCTTTATTGACTACGTTTCGCCCACACAGTGGGCTTTTTCAAGTCACAAACAGAACTACCTGGGGTGGAAGGAACGCGAGTATTTATAGTCCGGACTATAAATACTCGCGTTCCTTCCACCCCAGGTAGTTCTGTTTGTGACTTGAAAAAGCCCACTGTGTGGGCGAAACGTAGTCAATAAAGGATCACATTATACTGCATTTGTGTTTATATTGCCATTGTGTCGGTATTTTATACCATTTATTTCCAGTAGTTACGACAACTCCAATTCAAGTGATTTTTTAGTGGTAGGAAACGAAGGAAGAAAATGGAAAGAAATATTGTTATTGTTATTGTAATCAAGGGGGAAGCGCTAAACCCTTAGGATTATACAGCGCCTGTAGGGGGGGATGTGGAAGGTATTCAGGTTTAATTCAGGGAACTGGAGCACAGATCCAATTCCCTAGATCAAGAGCCCCTCACCAGCGTCAAGGAACCTTCCTTGAGGGGATGGAAAGAAATAACCAAAATAGTTCACCACCTTGGAAGCTTATTGGATTGGAGACACAGCCAGTGGCCCCTCTAGACTCACAACTACTGATACTAGCAACAAAATCCCCCCAACAAACATCTAACACGACCTCATTTATATTATATTTGGTGGATGGCCTTAAGCCATCCACCAACAACAAAATACCTTTCATCAGTGGACTTCTAGGGGAGTCAAATGTATTGTTTGCAGCCTTCACAGAAACCCACGCAAAAGATTACTTTGACAATGGAATATGGATACCTGGGTACAACCTTTTCAGATGCGACAGAAAAAACAGGCAACAAGGGGAAGGCGCCTGTATGTCAGAGTCGCTCATTTGCACGGAGATACTGAACCCCACAAATGATGTAGTTGAAGTTCTAACAATTAGGCAATTAAGCATGCGTGTTGCATGTGTGAATGGGTGTGGGTGAATAAGAACCCCTAATATACTACTAATGAATGTGAGTAGGTCCCTTGGATCGGTTGGCAACGCTTTCGCATCACACACTGAATGTTCGTGGTTCAGTTCCCGGCACGGGTGTAGACATTTGGCAGGTTTCCTTACACCTGCTGTCCATGTTCACCTAGCAGTAAGTACCCGGGTGTTAGTCGACTGGTGTGGGTCGCATCCTGGGGGACAAAATTGAAGGACCACAATGGAAATAAGACAGACAGTCCTAGATTACACACAGACTTTTTTGAGTTATCCTGGGCGGCTAACCCTCCAGGTTAAAAATCCCAGCAAGTCTTATCTTACCTAGTATGGCTAAAAAGCCTACTGCAGTGCTTCACTGTCTTCCAGTGGTTAGTGTGCTTATGACTGTAGTGAAGTGGTATTTGCTGAATACTGTACTCACTTATTTGTGGCTGCAGGGGTCGATTCGAGGCTCTTGTCCTTCTCCTCTTCGCCGGGCCCATGGCCGGGCTCCGGGAGTAAAAAGACTCGAAACTCATCAAAGGTAAAGGTGCGCGCGCGCGCGCGCGTGCGTGCGTGTGTGTGTGTGTGTGTGTGTGTGTGTGTGTGTGTGTGTGTGTGTGTGTGTGTGTGTGTGTGTGTGTGTGTGTGTGTGTGTGTGTGTGTGTACTTGACTACCTATATGTGGTTGCAGGGGTCGATTCACAGTCCCGTAGCTCGATTGCTAGCACACTCAGCTCTCACTCAGGCTCGAGGTCGATCCCCGGTACGGGTAGAAACATTAAAACTTGTTTCTTTAGGGCACCTGCTGTCCATATTCACTTAGCAGGAAAATAGATACCTGGGTGTTAGTCGACTGATATGGGTCTCATCCTACCTGGAGTCTACCTGGAGGGCATTCCGGGGATCAACGCCCCCGCGGCCCGGTCCACGACCAGGCCTCCCGGTGGATCAGAGCCTGATCAACGAGGCTGTTACTGCTGGGCGCACGCAATCCAACGTATGAACCACAGCCCGGATGATCCGGCACCGTCTTTAGGTATCTGTCCAGCTCCCTCTTGAAGACTACCAGGGGTCTTCCCGTAATGCCCCTTATTGCTGGTGGGAGGCTGTTTAACAGTCTTGGGACCCGGACACTTATTGTGTTTTCTCTTAGTGTACCAGTGGCGCCCCTACTTTTCACTGGGGATATGTTGCATCGCCTGCCAAGTCTTTTGCTTTCGTATGGAGTGATTGCTGTGTGCATATTAGGGACCAGTCCCTCCAGAATCTTCCAGGTGTAGATTATGATATATCTCTCTCGCCTGTGCTCTAGTGAGTACAAGTCAAGTGCTTCCAGGCGCTCCCAGTAGTTAAGGTGTTTGATGGAACTTGTACGTGCAGTATAAGTTCTTCAGTTTCACCTGCCTTGAATGGCGATGTTAATGTACAGCAGTATTCCAGCCTAGAAAGAATAAGTAATTTAAAAAGGATCATCACTGGCTTAGCATCTCTTGTCTTGAATGTTCTCATTATTCATCCCATCAGTTTCCTCGCAGATGTGATAGTGGCATTGTTGTGGTCCTTGAAGGTGAGGTCTTCGGACATTACCACACCCAGGTCCTTCACATTACTTTTCCGCTCTATTGTGTGACTGGAGTTTGTAGTATACTCAGTCCTAGTTATTATTTCCTCCAGTTTTCCATAACAGAGTAGTTGGACAAAATTGGGGACAAAATTGACCTAATTTGCCCGAAATGCTCTGCATAACAAGGGATTTTATATTTAGTAGTATGTTATTGATATCAACCAGGTCTGTTTACCTTGCGCAAGTACTTATAGAAATGAAGATTATTATTATTATTATTATTATTATTATTATTATTATTATTATTATTATTATTATTATTATTATTATTATTATTATTATTATTAATAGTAGTAGTAGTAGTATTAGTATTAGTATAAGTATTAGTATTATTAGTATTCCTGGTCCCGGTTCTTCACTAGGTACACTCCTGGCTTCAAGAGCCTTATCTTACCTCATTTTAAAGCCTCAACCACTTCACTCTCCAGATTGTTCCACTGTTCCACTTGCTGACAACTCTATGATTGGAGAAATATTTTCTAACATGCCTGTGACTCATCTGAGTCTTCAACTTTCAGATGTGACCCCTTGTGTCACAATTGTGACAAGGGGTCACGCTGTGTGCGCGTGCGTGTTCTTGTTTGCTTGCTTACTATAGTGAACTCAATTGCTGTGTTTTCCTCAGACCACCAGAGAGCGAGGCTTCTGTGTCTTCTCCCGTCCTCCTCAACACCTCCGGTCCTGAATTTGATATTGTCTTTCCTGAAACTTTTCCACTCTCAGAGCACTCATCTAGAGTTGTGTGTGTGTGTGTGTGTGTGTGTGTGTGTGTGTGTGTGTGTGTGTACTCACCTAGTTGTGGTTGTATGGGTCGATTCACAGCTGGCTCCGCGTGTGTGTATGTTTTGTGAGTGTACTATCACCTTACTATTACCTGGATACCTGGTTACCTGGAGGTTATTCCGGGGATCAACGCCCCCGCGGCCCGGTCCATGACCAGGCCTCCCGATGGATCAGGGCCTGATCAACTAGGCTGTTACTGCTGGCCGCACGCAGTCCAACGTACGAGCCACAGCCCGGCTGATCCGGCACTGAATTTAGGTATCTGTCCAGCTCTCTCTTGAAGGCAGCCAGGGGTTTATTGGCAATTCACCTAATGCTTGATGGGAGGCTGTTGAACAGTCTTGGGCCCCAGACACTTATGGTGTTTTCCCTTAGTGTACCAATGGTGCCCCTACTTTTTATTGGGGGCATTTTGCATCGCCTGCCCAGTCTTTTACTTTCGTAGGGAGTGATTTCTCTGTGCAGATTTGCCGCTAATTCTTCCTTCTTCTATCACTGCTTCAACCCTACTACTACTACCAATAGTAGTAATAGTATCTACCACCTCTTCATTCTTCCCCCGCCCTCAACCGTATTTAGGCTTTCTCTACTTTTCTCACTCCAGTTGTCATTTGACAATGGTCCAGGGTTTTGGGTGAATTGTTCCAATCACGGTATTGTTTCTTTTCATTCTTTACGAAGTATTTCCGTCTCAGGGTGGGAGGGAAGTGGGATAAAATGGACGTGGAAGTAATAGAAGAAAATAGCATACACTGCTGCAAGACTAGGTATGGCAGGGGTCAGGAAACTAAAAACAAGTAATGCCAGACGATGAAGCAGGCATGTACAGGTAGACTCCAGGTAGGTAAGATTTGTCAGGAAACAGAACAGTGTGTTTCCTGACGCGGGTCTTAGTCATATGATGACCCACCGCTGGAGCTTTTGGTCATCTGACCGAGACCTTCCACTGGCTTACCTGTCCACCCCTTTAAAAATTAAGTTATAATTGTAATCATTTTATATAAAGTACAGAGAGGACCCAGTGATCTGTTAATCATGTAAGGTCATGTACTTGAAAGCTCCCATACACTCCCAGCTTCTTATTATTTTTTAAATATTTACCAAAATTGGATACATCTACAATCAGCAGTAGGCTTCTGCCCTATTCTATGTGATAGAAACATAATGGGAACTAAAGCTAGCTGTGTTTCCCCCTCATATTCCAACATACATGATGGGTTATACACATAGTGTTGAAATCTGAGCCTCTTACTCTGGCAATTTATGGGGGTCGAGGGTGGGTGGGAGGGAAGGATATAGGATAGGATGGAGGGTGGAAGGACGATGTGAAAGTGTATAGAATGGGAACGGGCTTCGGAAGGATGGAGGGAATGGGTCAAGATTAACGGGAAGGTGAGAGGAAGGGATAGATAAAAAGTAGGATGAAAGGATAGAAGGATAAAGAGTAGGAGGGAATGTGAGAGGAAGGGGAAGTGAGATAAAAGGAAGAGAGCGAGAAAGAGGAGCATCTGAGGTGTGCTTGTGGGATGCATTGTGGGAGAGAGAGAGAGAGAGAGAGAGAGATGGCAAGTGCTTGTCTCTATGGCGGTGTGTATTGATCTGGGGGCACTCACACACACACAGACCTACATACACTCCCACACACACGCACACTCACGCGCGGGGGACAGGCCAAGACGCGGGGCCTGCAGCTTAGCGTGCTCTTTGTTATTGCCGCTTCTACTGAGAGGCGGCAACAACAGCAGCAGCAGCAGCAGGCATGAACTGCAGACTACAGAAAGTGCAGAATCCTCCACCCAACCATTTCTTGATGCTAGGCAACATTTTTTCTCTCTCTCTCTCACTCACTCTCTCTCTCTCTCTCTCTCTCTCTCTCTCTCTCTCTCTCTCTCTCTCTCTCTCTCTCTCTCTCTCTCTCTCTCTCTCTCCCTCTCTCTCTCTCCCTCCGTCTTCCTCGTATATATTTGTAGTCAACGACTTGAGTTTGTTGGGGTCGAAACACGGGCCTTGGCCCCGCCTCCTAGATCACTTTGATTGGCATCTCTGGTTTCTCTCATCTTGTACCTTATGTCTACTCTTATCATGTCTACTCTTGAAGCTGTGTTTCGAGTTTGCCTCCACCACTGCCTCATCCAAGTCGTTATACATTGCAACGTCCCTAAGACAAAAAAAAAAAAAATACTTCCTTACATCCCTACGGCTCGTCTGTTTTCACTTTGACGCTGGTGAGGGGCTCTTGATCTAGGGAATTGGATCTGTGTTCCAGTTCCCTGAATTGAGCCTGAATGCCTTCCAACCCCTTCCCCCTACAGGCGCTGTATAATCCCTATACGGGTTCAGCGTTCCCCCCATAATAATAATCGTCTGCCTTCAGCTTCCGTCTGTGTCCCCTTCATCCCGGTCCTCTTAATTCAGACTGCTCTTATCTGCTCTGTAAGTTCCCCTTAAAACTTTGTATGTCGTAATCATGGCCTCCCTTGTCCTTCTCTCCTCCAAGGTTGTCAAGCTCATTTCCGCCAACCTCTTGTCATCATAGCACATTCCTCTCCGTTCTTTCAACATTTCCGAAATTCTTTATCAGGTGTGGGTTCCGTGCTGGGGTTGCATACTCAGTGAGTGGCTTAACGTTCTTCGTATATAAGGTTCTGAAGGGTTCTTTATTATAGTTCCTGAATGCTCTTCTGAGGTTTGTGAATCTTGCACATGGCGCAGATGTTGCATGTATTTATGGCATATGCCTGGTGTTTAGTTTACCCCTAGGTTCTTTTCACTCCGATGTTTGCAGCTTCTCTCCACCCGTGCTGTACTCTCTGTCCGGTCTGCTCACACCTCCAGTTTACATTACCTTGCATTTGTTCGTGTTGAACTTGAGGAGCCACTTGTTTGACCACATCTGTAGGTACTTGTGATCTCCCTGGAATATATCATTGTCTTCTCCTGTACTTGTTCATTTCATTTGTTTTACATCGTCTGCAAACATTTGCATAAAGGATTCAGTCGTCCCCTCTGACAGGTCGTTCACGTATTTCAGGAACAGTAGCGGTCCTAGTACAGATCCTTGCTCAACCCCATTCCTTACTGTCTCCCATTCATCATACTACATTGCCGCGCGCATGTGTATGTGTACTTACCTAATTGCACTCACCTAATTGTGGTTGCAGGGGTCGAGACTCAGCTCCTGGTGTGTGTGTGTATACCTGTATGTGGTTCGCAGGGGACGAGTCACAGTTCCTGGCCCCGTGTGTGTAAAACTGAAAATAATGCCAACTGTCGGCATTATTTTGAATTACGTGAATTAACATGGCGTGCATGTTTTATTTACCAAACTATCAGAGAGCCCAGGTTGTTAGGCTAAATTAATATAATTTATTACAGTTTCGCCCTGCCCAACTTGCCTGTAGGATCTACATTTACTGGGTGTTATATTTATTACAAGTGAAGTAGAGTTTGTGATGCTGAGGCTGATTGTCGCTAGCCTAGTGCTGGTATGTACAGACAGGCCCCGCTTGTACAGGAAGTTAGGTTCCCTACTACCGCTGTAAAGCAAAAATCACTGTAAAGTGAAACATGGCTTCTTTTCACTTTCAAATGCATACAAAAACCTGATAACACAATCATATATTAAGTGAGAAATAGAGCTAGGCCTAAAAAAAATGCATATACAGTACACACATTACTTACCTTAAATTTTTTTCTTCCTTGGCTTATAGTGAGTGGTGAATATATTTATTATAGGAAGTCTGAATAAATGAAGAATGGGCATAATTGAAAACCGCTGTATTAGCGAAATATGCTGTAAAGTGAAGCACTGTAAAGTGGGGGCCAGCCTGTATTCTTAGCAGTGAAATGTAGTTTAAAAATATCGAGAAGCTGTTGCAACAGTGAATGTATTTTGTACATGTGTGTTCTCAGATATATAATGTAGGACAGTTTTTTTCTTTTTTCTTTTCTCTGCTGCGTATAGTTTTTGCCGCACTCTGTGATGGTTAGGATACCTTCACAAAAATTCCACCCATTTCCCCAATGTGCGGGATACGCCATTATGAGGTATAATTTCTTAATAATCCAAGTAACACCACCTCCAGCACTGCTGGAAGGCAGCCTGTGAAGGTGCCATAGTTGATGAACCTTTAATAGAGTAGTAGACTGTATCCTCATCGCTCTACTGAAGGCCCACAGCTCAGGCAAACAACCAGTTTTTTAAAGAGGTGGAGAGGTAAGCCAGTGGAAGGCCTCGGTCAGAGGCCCTTAAACTCCAGTGGCGTGTGCCAGGTCACCACATAGAGAAGACCTGGGCCAGGACTCGTTCAGACGAATGTACCTGTACCTACTGCAGTGGCGGACCATCATGTGACAGCCCCGCATCAGCAAACAATTCTCCTGTTCCCTGACGAATCTTACCTAACCTCAGGAAGACAGACTTTAGCATAATTTATGAAATTCACCATGTGTCAGAGGATAGCGGGAAAACATTGCTATCTTTTCCTCACCTCGGTAAACACACACACACACACACACACACACACACACACACACACACACACACACACACACACACACACACACACACACACACACACACACACACACAAAATGCTGGAAGTTGAAGAAAGGCTTTTCAGTGGGCAATGGAGAACAACATGACGTTCACTGGTGGTAAGTTACAGCTGCTTTGGTATTGAAAAAAAATGAAGAACCCGAAAGGTATAACGGATACAAAACCCAAGAGGATCAAATAGAACGAAGGAACACGTGAAAGACCTGGGAGTAATTATGCCAGCTGACCTTTCTTTGCAAGAACGCAATAAGGCAATGTCACTACAGCCAGGAAAATGAAAAGGTGGATAATGAAAACCTTCAAAACAAGGGAAATGGTGAGATTGTGCAAATAGTTTGTGCTCTTTCGTCTAAAATGTTATTGGGTTTAGCGCTTAGTTATGATTATAATAATTAAAATATTGTTCACTGTTGACGGCCCCGTTAAGGGCAGGGAGATAACAGGGCTGGAACAAATACAGATATCATTTACGTCCCGCATAGAGCCAATAGAGCATTTAAATTACTGGAAATGCCTCAAATCCACAAATATGTACTCACTGTACCCTTTGGAGCGGAGGAGAGAGATACATAATAATATATACGTGGAAAGTACTTGAGGGCCTTGTCCCAAATCTGCACACTTCCATAATATACTGGGGTGAGATATATGGGAGGAAGTGTAAACAAAAAAAAAGTAGTGAAAAAGGAGGGGCACTGTGGGCACAATAAGAGAACACTGTATCAACATCTGTGGTCCCAGACTATTCAATATCTTACCAAAAAATATCAGAAACACTCCTGGGACAGTTGTAGAACTCTCCGAGAGGAAACTGGCGCTTGATCAACCAGACTGTGATGGATATATGGGCCAGCAGACCGCCAGCAGCAACAGCCTGGTTGCCCAGGCAAGCACCAGACAAGCCTGACCCAGGTCCTGGCTCAGGGTGTATAAAAACTCTCGAAACTCATCAAAGGTGAAGGAGCTATATGGTATACAGTGCTTGTCACAGCATTATGCCGGGTGAGCACCCCATCAAATTGCCATGATGAAAATCAAAGGCCTACCATATAGTGGGTCTTTTTTCGTCAGTGCATCCTGCTGGGTAGCAGATGTTAGCCTGACGCCACGGCCTTCCGCCACACTTCACAGTGACTTCTCATTACTCACGTGGCTGCCGTGGTGAGAGGAAGTGTTGCACTTTTCTCTCATCCGTCCCATCTTTTGTCCAGTGTTCCCTTTGGTTTTGGGACTATACATCTTTGACTGCGGGTAAAAGGAAGTCTTTAACACCTGAAACTATAGCTCAGATCATAGGGCTTCACAAAGCTGGCCACCAGATGGAAGAAATAGTGGAGAATGTTAGTGTGTGTGAACGTTCAGTGAGGAACTGGGTGCAGTGTTTCAAGGCTGGTTGCGGTGTCGAGTTACTGCCAAACCTCGGCCTGGCCCGTATAGGAAGACATCTGTTCATACCTTAGCAGTTACTCTCTAACTGCTTATTTAACACAGTTACTCTCTAACTGCTTATCTAACACAGTTAAGGTATGAACAGATGTCTTCCTATAGGGGCCAGGCCGAGGTTTGGCAGTAACTCGACACCGCCACCAGCCTTGAAACGCTGCACCCAGTTCCTCACTGAACGTTCACACACACTAACATTCTCCACTATTTCTTCCATCTGGTGGCCAGCTTTGTGAAGCCCTATGATCTGAGCTATAGTTTCAGGTGTTAAAGACTTCCTTTTACCCACAGTCAAAGATGTATAGTCCCAAAACCAAAGGGAACACTGGACAAAAGATGGGACGGATGAGAGAGAAAAGTGCAACTCTTCCTCTCACCACGGCAGCCACGTGAGTAATGAGAAGTCACTGTGAAGTGTGGCGGAAGGCCGTGACGTCATGCTAACGGCTGCTATCCAGCAGAATGCACTGATGAAAAAAAAAGCCTGTATGGTAGGCCTTTGATTTTCATCACAGCATTATGCCGGGGCGTTCACCCAGCATAATGCCGTGACGAGCACTGTAGAGTAAGATGTGTTCAGTTTTGCTTTATAAACCCAGTCCAGGTATACTCCAGATATAAATTCTCTCTCTCTCTCTCTCTCTCTCTCTCTCTCTCTCTCTCTCTCTCTCTCTCTCTCTCTCTCTCTCTCTCTCTCTCTCTCTCTCTCTCTCTCTCTCTCTCTCTACTCCCTCCCTAAATCCCCAGGTGCTGTATAATCCTTGCGAGTTTAGTGCTTCCCTGTGATGACTAATCACCAGACATCAATCATCTTGACACAACTACTTAAGTAGTGTCTCAATGACGTACCCTTGCTGTCGGCCTCGTTGACCTAAGCATGCTCATCACAGTGTTCACCTGTTTTTGGTTACAGAGTCGAATCTGGTTTCCTAGCCCCGCCTCTTATATGGCCGCCGGTGACATATATCTCCGTCGTCACCCACTGTGTTTGCAAAGGTTGAGTCTCGGCTCCCGACCCTGCCTCTTAATTGGCTGTTGAGCTGACCAAGCCTGTCCTCGTTAGTTATCAACTGTCAAAGGCACTTGTCGATAGACTCTGGTCCCCCCCCCCTCTCTCTCTCTCTCTCTCTCTCCCTCCTGTGCGTGTTTGCTCATGTGTATGTTTGTGTCCTTTTATTTTTTATATAATAGTTGAGAGTGTGTGCAACCCTCCCGTATTTACCTGTTTGTGCTCACCTTTTTTTTTGTGGTTGCTGGGGTCACATCTCGTCTCCTTTCCTGGTATTATAATATGCCAGTGATTTATTCAGGCTTGTTGATCAGGCATTGATCCATCAGGAGGCCGCGAGGGCGTTGACCCCCTACAGCATTCTTCAGCTGTTCTTCAGGTTATCACTGTACCCACTTGGTCCTGGCCCTATCACTGTACCCACTTGGTCCTGGCCCTATCACTGTACCCACTTGGTCCTGGCCCTATCACTGTACCCACTTGGTCCTGGCCCTATCACTGTACCCACTTGGTCCTGGCCCTATCACTGTACCCACTTGGTCCTGGCCCTATCACTATACCCACTTGGTCCTGGCCCTATCACTGTACCCACTTGGTCCTGGCCCTATCACTGTACCCACTTGGTCCTGGCTTTATCACTGTACCCACTTGGTGCTGGCTTTATCACTGTACTCACTTGGTCCTGGCTTTATCACTGTACTCACTTGGTGCTGGCTTTATCACTGTACCCACTTGGTCCTGGCTTTATCACTGTACCCACTTGGTCCTGGCCCTATCACTGTACCCACTTGGTCCTGGCTTTATCACTGTACCCACTTGGTGCTGGCTTTATCACTGTACTCACTTGGTCCTGGCTTTATCACTGTACCCACTTGGTCCTGGCTTTATCACTGTACCCACTTGGTCCTGGCTTTATCACTGTACCCACTTGGTCCTGGCTTTATCACTGTACTCACTTGGTCCTGGCTTTATCACTGTACCCACTTGGTCCTGGCTTTATCACTGTACTCACTTGGTCCTGGCTTTATCACTGTACCCACTTGGTCCTGGCTTTATCACTGTACCCACTTGGTCCTGGCTTTATCACTGTACCCACTTGGTCCTGGCTTTATCACTGTACCCACTTGGTCCTGGCTTTATCACTGTACCCACTTGGTCCTGGCCCTATCACTGTACCCACTTGGTCCTGGCCCTATCACTATACCCACTTGGTCCTGGCCCTATCACTGTACCCACTTGGTCCTGGCCCTATCACTATACCCACTTGGTCCTGGCCCTATCACTGTACCCACTTGGTCCTGGCCCTATCACTGTACCCACTTGTTCCTGACCCTATCACTGTACCCACTTGTTCCTGGCCCTATCACTGTACCCACTTGTTCCTGGCCCTATCACTGTACCCACTTGTTCCTGGCCCTATCACTGTACCCACTTGTTCCTGGCTCTATCACTGTACCCACTTGTTCCTGGCCCTATCACTGTACCCACTTGTTCCTGGCTCTATCACTATACCCACTTGTTCCTGGCCCTATCACTGTACCCACTTGTTCCTGGCCCTATCACTGTACCCACTTGTTCCTGGCTCTATCACTGTACCCACTTGTTCCTGGCCCTATCACTGTACCCACTTGGTCCTGGCCCTATCACTGTACCCACATGTTCCTGGCCCTATCACTGTACCCACTTGGTCCTGGACCTAACACTGTACCCACTTGGTCCTGGCCCTATCCAGTAATTGCGAGAGGCAGGAGCGACCTGCTCTGAACCCATGTTGCCCTGGATTATTCAGTTTTTGGGAATCCAAGTGGTTTGCAGTCGTGCTTCTTAGCACTCTTTCAAAGATTTTTATGATGTGGGACGTTAGAGCTATTTATCTATAGTTCTTAGCTAATGCTTTGCTACCACCATTATGGAGTGGAGCTATATCCGTTGCTTTTAGTGACTGTGGAGTTTCACCCATGTCTAAGTGCCTTCTCCATAGTATACTTAGGGCACGCGAAAAGGGTTTCTTGCAGTTCTTAATGAACACAGTGAATGGGTTTTATCATCAGTGGCTGATGGACCTTGTGGACAGAATGGTACCGAATAAATTGAAGTTGTGTAAAAGTAAATTTTTAGTTCCTGGAGTTTAATGAGCTCTTATATAATATATTTTCTCACTGCGTTGTTGTTGAGCCGGTCATGTACTCAGTTACAGTTTACTTTCTCCAAAGTTCTTGTTTATAATTAGAGAACTTATTTTCCAGTCGGCTTCAAATTTTCAAAGGTAGTGAACGTTAACTAGAGCAAGGAATGGAAAGTTGCCCTTTTGTCAGTTCTATAAAGTCGTCACCTGGTGAGGGGCTCTTGATTTAGGGAATTGGATCTGTGCTCCAGTTCCCCGAATTAAGCCTGAATACCTTCCACATCCCCCCCCCCCAGGCGCTGTATAATCCTCCGGGTTTAGCGCTTCCCCCTTGATTATAATAATAATCTATAAAGCCGTGTTACGTAGGAAAGAGTGGCTGCCTCAACAATCAAATATTAATGCCAACGACAAAAAATAAAGAAAACTAATATAACATATTTTATTTTTTTTTGCAAATATACAAGGGTCGTTAAATAAGCAACAACGAAATACCGTTTATTAGCCAGTTCTTAACAGAGTCAAATTTAACGTTGTTTTGACAACGAAATATAGATAGCTGGGCACACCTTGCTTAGATGCGACCGAAAGAATAGGTCACAAGGGAGGGTTGGTCTGTATGTTAAAAAATCGCTCATTTACACTGAGCTACCTAACAGTATTAATTATGTAGTAGAAGTTTTGGCAGAAAAACGAATGTCAGAATCTAGTTACTGACTTGTATATAAACTAATGGTATGTTAGAATCTAGTTACTGACTTGTATATAAACTAATGGTATGTTAGAATCTAGTTACTGACTTGTATATAAACTAATGGTATGTTAGAATCTAGTTACTGACTTGTATATAAACTAATGGTATGTTAGAATCTAGTTACTGACTTGTATATAAACTAATGGTATGTTAGAATCTAGTTACTGACTTGTATATAAACCAATGGTATGTTAGAATCTAGTTACTGACTTGTATATAAACCAATGGTATGTTAGAATCTAGTTACTGACTTGTATATAAACCAACGGTATGTTAGAATCTAGTTAGTGTACTTGTATATAAACCAACGGTATGTTAGAATCTAGTTAATGTACTTGTATATAAACCAACGGTATGTTAGAATCTAGTTACTGACTTGTATATAAACCAACGGTATGTTAGAATCTAGTTACTGACTTGTATATAAACTAATGGTATGTTAGAATCTAGTTACTGACTTGTATATAAACTAATGGTATGTTAGAATCTAGTTAATGTACTTGTATATAAACCAATGGTATGTTAGAATCTAGTTACTGACTTGTATATAAACCAACGGTATGTTAGAACCTAGTTACTGTACTTGTTATATAAACCAACGGTATGTTAGAATCTAGTTACTGTACTTGTATAGAAACTAACAAACTGTCTTGAAAATCTAGAAAGTTCGGTCGCAAACATCCCGTGTTTTGTAACTTCAGTTTAAAACATTTAACATGGAAGAATGTAGCAAATGTTGTATTAGCAGAGAAAATGCTAGGAGGCAGTTCAGAGGAAGTCACACACACATGAACGGAATCTGTGATAAAATGACCTAGAGAGAGAGAGAGAGAGAGAGAGAGAGAGAGAGAGAGAGAGAGAGAGAGAGAGAGAGAGAGAGAGAGAGAGAGATAGAGAGAGAGAGGGAGGGAGGGTGAGTAAGTGGGAGGGAGTGAGGAGCGTGTAATAATGATAATGTCACCCTGGGGGACGTGTTTGTGTCTCTGGACACGTTTCCACCAACATGTAGCCTTTATTATGAACCAGCGACCCTGGATTCTACCTCCACTGATTCCTCATCCGCCCTCTCAACTTCTGGCACCACTCATCCTCACCCTGGCACCAACAACACCATCCCCTGCACCACTCATCCTCACCCTGGCACCAACAACACCATCCCCTGCACCACTCATCCTCACCCTGGTACCATCAACACCATCCCCTGCACCACTCATCCTCACCCTGGCACTCATGGCACCATCAACATCATCCCCTGCACCACTCATCCTCACCCTGGTACCATCCCCTGCACCACTTATCCTCACCCTGGCACTCATGGCACCAACAACACCATCCCCTGCACCACTCATCCTCACTCTGGTACCATCAGCACCATCCCCTACACCACTCATCCTCACTCTGGCACCATCAACACCATCCCCTGCACCACTCATCCTCACCCTGGCACCAACAACACCATCCCCTGCACCACTCATCCTCACCCTGGTACCATCAACACCATCCCCTTGCACCACTCATCCTCACCCTGGCATCAACAATACCATCCCCTGCACCACTCATCCTCACCCTGGCACTCATGGCATCATCAACATCATCCCCTCCACCACTCATCCTCACCCTGGCACCATCAACACCATCCCCTGCACCACTCATCCTCACACTGGCACTCATGGCACCATCAACACCATCCCCTGCACCACTCATCCTCACCCTGGCACCAACAACACCATCCCCTGCACCACTCATCCTCACCCTGGTACCATCAACACCATCCCCTGCACCACTCATCCTCACCCTGGCACTCATGGCACCATCAACATCATCCCCTGCACCACTCATCCTCACCCTGGTACCATCCCCTGCACCACTTATCCTCACCCTGGCACTCATGGCACCAACAACACCATCCCCTGCACCACTCATCCTCACTCTGGTACCATCAGCACCATCCCCTACACCACTCATCCTCACTCTGGCACCATCAACACCATCCCCTGCACCACTCATCCTCACCCTGGCACCAACAACACCATCCCCTGCACCACTCATCCTCACCCTGGTACCATCAACACCATCCCCTGCACCACTCATCCTCACCCTGGCACTCATGGCACCATCAACATCATCCCCTGCACCACTCATCCTCACCCTGGTACCATCAACACCATCCCCTGCACCACTTATCCTCACCCTGGCACTCATGGCACCAACAACACCATCCCCTGCACCACTCATCCTCACTCTGGTACCATCAGCACCATCCCCTGCACCACTCATCCTCACTCTGGCACCATCAACACCATCCCCTGCACCACTCATCCTCACCCTGGCATCATCAACACCATCCCCTGCACCACTCATCCTCACCCTGGCACCATCAACACCATCCCCTGCATCACTCATCCTCACCCTGGCACCATCAACACCATCCCCTGCACCACTCATCCTCTCCCTGGCACCATCAACACCATCCCCTGCACCACTCATCCTCACCCTGGCACCATCCCCTGCATCACTCATCCTCACCCTGGCACCATCAACACCACCCTTGCACCACTCATCCTCTCCCCGGCACCATCAACACCATCCCCTGCATCACTCATCCTCACCTTGGCACCACCTCCTGCACTACTCATCCTCACTCTGGCACCGTCCCCTGCACCACTCATCCTCACTCTGGCACCATCAACACCATCCCCTGCACCACTCATCCTCACCCTGGCACCATCAACACCATCCCCTGCACCACTCATCCTCACCCTGGCACTTTCCCCTGCATCACTCATACTCACCCTGGCACCATCCCCTGCATCACTCATCCTCACCCTGGCACCGTCCCCTGCATCACTCATCCTCACCCTGGCACCATCCCCTGCATCACTCATCCTCACCCTGGCACCATCCCCTGCATCACTCATCCTCACCCTGGCACCATCCCCTGCATCACTCATCCTCACCCTGCCTCTCATGGCACCTTCCACCGCCCTCGTTAGCGAGTGTGGCGACGTCTTTCCAGAACTCTCTTAGGTAGTATCAGTTTAATCCAAACATAACCTAGCCTCGCGTCCTCCTGGCCTCGCGGCCTCCTGGCTTTGTATCCTCCTGGCCTCGGGTCCTCCTGGTCTTACATCCTCCTAGCCTTGCGTCCTCCTAGTCTTGCATCCTCCTGGCCTTGCATCCTCCTGGCCTCCCATCCTCCTGGCCTTGCGTCCTCCTGGTCTCCCATCCACCCATCCTCTTGACCTCGCATCCTCCTAGATAAAAAGTGTGCGGTTACCAACGCTCTTATGAGGGCCATTATGTTCCCTGAATATAAAGACATATGTTACTGACAAGTGGTGGAGAGAGAGAGAGAGAGAGAGAGAGAGAGAGAGAGAGAGAGAGAGAGAGAGAGAGAGAGAGAGAGAGAGAGAGTGAGAGAGAGAGAGAGAGAGGAGAGAGAGAGAGAGAGAGAGAGAGAGAGAGAGAGATAGAGAGAGAGAGAGAGAGAGAGAGAGAGAGAGAAAATGCAGTCACTAGGACAAGTGTACTGGAAACGTTTCAGTCCAGGTGGTCACTACAAATGTTAAAACTGTAAGCAAAAAAGAGACGTCATGTGCAGAACGAACTTTTATTCAGACTATATAAAATAAGAGTTTTATTAAGCTCTGTTTAGATTGAAACTTAGCTTGTTTACTCTATACAGAGTGTCTGTCTCAAGTTAGTTCCTGATCAGCCAAGTTGTGGTGTTTACATTGGACGGCTTGCAGACGGCACCAGCAGCCTGATTGATCAGACCATAAACCACGGGTGCCACGAGTATATTAAGCGAAAACACAATAAGTGTAAAGGTGCCAAAACTCTTCAGCAACCTCCCTTTATACTTAGGGGAGATTATCAACAAACCTCCCTGACTATCTTCAAAAAGAAACTGGATAAATTCCTCAAGTCGGTTACTGACTAGCCGGGTTTTAGTTCGTACGTCGGACTGCATGCAGAAACAGCCTGGTTGATCAGGCCTCGATGCACCAGAAAACCTGGTCTGCGTTACCTGTAGTCCATTTCGGGGGCGTTGACACCCGAAATGTAACCTACCATTCTTGTCGGCAAGTGTTCTCGCTGCCTCCGTTCATGTTACATTGTTGGGGATCGTGGTGGTAGTAGTAGTAATAGTAAATATATTAGTAATAGAAATGGTAGTAATGGTTATTCGTAAATATAGAATACGTACATACGTGTGACCAGGAGGTTGAAATCTTGGAGGGTAATATTTGGTGTTAAGAGGTTCAAGGTAGCTATCTGTCTTACCTATCTGTTCAGTGAGGTCCTCTGCTGTTGCTGATAATGGCTTGTATACGAGGATAATTAGGAGGTTTATAGTCTCCACCTTAATTACCAGCACTTCTACCATATCATTAGATGATTCTAACTGTTTTAATAGTAGATGTTATGTGAATACCCACAATTTGTACTTGATAAAGACACAAGCAGCACTTGGAAACTATATTAAAGCTACGTTTCGCCTTCCCAGAAGGCTTTATCAGAGTCTTTATAAAGTCTTTATAAAGGCTGCTGAGCTTCATAAAAATTCCAGTTGCTACTTGGATCTTTATTAATGTTACGCTTTTGACTGCGTAACGTAAATGAAAGTCGTGGCTCCTAAAGGGGTAAACGACCTGCCTAGTCTAGGGGAATTATATTATTTAAAATTGAGAAAAAGAACAACTCTAGGGCCAGGTTGTACCTTCACATTAAAAGTGGAATTTTAATTAGTCAACATTAAATTTGTTATAAGGAAGGACACAGAAACTCATGTATATATATATATATATATATATATATATATATATATATATATATATATATATATATATATATATATATATATATATATATATATATATATTACACAACATACAACCTGAACATTAAAATGGTATAAAATACCGACAGGTTGTTAGGTAAGACACATATGCAACAGTTAGGTATCTTTATTTCGAAACGTTTCGCCTACACAGTAGGCTTCTTCAGTCGAGTACAGAAAAGTTGATAGAAGCAGAAGATACTTGAAGACGATGTAATCAGTCATTCCCTTAAAGTTTTGAGGTGGTCAGTCCCTCAGTCTGGAGAAGAGCATTGTTCCATGGAATGAAACAATATGGAGATGAAGTGACAGGATGGAGCACTTATATAGCGCCAAGAGGTGAGACGTAGGTCACTAGAAGAGGTAAGAACTCAGATGTTGGGAGGTCAGGTCCCTCTCAAATCCAGCCGTTCTCACTAGTAGAGGTTGTCGAAGTTGATTGTAGGTCTGTACCAAGATACCCTTGTGTTGCAGTGTCTGACAGATTGAACATTAAAATGGTATAAAATACCGACAGGTTGTTAGGTAAGACACATATGCAACAGTTAGGTATCTTTATTTCGAAACGTTTCGCCTACACAGTAGGCTTCTTCAGTCGAGTACAGAAAAGTTGATAGAAGCAGAAGATACTTGAAGACGATGTAATCAGACTGATTACATCGTCTTCAAGTATCTTCTGCAACTTTTCTGTACTCGACTGAAGAAGCCTACTGTGTAGGCGAAACGTTTCGAAATAAAGATACCTAACTGTTGCATATGTGTCTTACCTAACAACATACAACCTATTCTACCACATCCCGACATCACCACACTCCAGTTCACCTTTATCCAGTACTCACATTAACTCATTAGCACACTGCTACTAGTGAATAAAGCAAAATATATAAACATTTATAAACAGGGAGGCTTCATGACCCCCCCCCCCGCCCCCAACCTGCCGGTCTGTCTACCAGCAGGCAAAAAACACCATACGAGTATTCTCCCAAAACTTAAACAGGCCTCTGCACACTTGGGCCTTACAGGTAAACATGAGAGCACTTAAACCAATAAAATAACAAAACACCGTCTCTACAGAAAACAAACCGTGGCGTCTTAGAACATCTTGCTGCAGGTGCTCTGCTCCACCCAACTGATACACACACTCCTCACTCTCCTCTCCTGGCCACTCTGACTGACCAGGAATAATACGTCTGGTTTCAGAAGAAATCTCGGAAATTGACATTATATATGGAGCGTTTTTATACAATATTCACCAACACATTACGTAATAATTACAATTTTAATAGTTTGTGTAGATTTATAAGTTCTTCAAGACAGTATCTTATCAGTCGGGCTGTGGTGCATACGCTGGATTGCAGTCGATGGTCACCTACAACTTCACACTGATACCTACTCCTCCCTGCAACTTATTCACTGGATCACATCTTCGCTGATTATATTTTGCAATATAGACTTCAGGATTCATGAAATTGTAATACTGATAATATATATCTTTATTTCTGCAAGTACATGTACAAGGTATACAGGTCTAGCTGACATCAATGACATACTACTGTATAGAAAGCCGCTTGTTATGCAGAACATTTCGGGCAAATTAGGTCAGTTTTGTTCGAGGATGCGACCCACACCAGTCAACTAACACCCAGGTACCCATTTTACTGATAGATGAACATGGATAACCGGTGTAAGGAAACGCTCAGTGTTTCTTCTACCCTTACCGGGAATCGAACCAGGACGCTCAACGTGTGAAACGATGGGTGGTGTGGTATACACATTCTGATTATTATGATTATTATTCATAACACAGCAAACACACAACACACACACAACCAACACACACGCACAACACACACACAACCAACACACACACACACAACACACACACAACACATACACACAACACACACGCACAACACACACACACAACACACACACAACACACACACAACACACACACAACACATACACACAACACACACGCACAACACACACACACAACACACACACACAACACACACAACACACACACACACAACACACACACACATAACACACACACAACACACACACACAACACACACACACAACACACACACACAACACACACAACACACACACACACAACACACACACACAACACACACACACATAACACACACACAACACACACGCACAACACACACACAACCAACACACACGCACAACACACACACACACAACACACACACAACACACACACAACACACACAACACATACACACAACACACACGCACAACACACACACACAACACACACACACAACACACACAACACACACACACACAACACACACACACATACACACACAACACACACACAACACACACACAACACATACACACAACACACACGCACAACACATACACACAACACACACGCACAACACACACACACAACACACACACACAACACACACACACACACAACACACACACATAACACACACAACACACACACACACAACACACACACACACAACACACACACACACACAACACACACACACACAACACACACACACAACACACACACACACAACACACACACACACACAAAACACACACACAACACACACACACACAACACACACACAAAACACACACACAAAACACACACACACACACACACACACACACACACACACACACACAACACACAAAACACACACACAAAACAAAAGAACAACACACACACAACACACACACACACAACACACGCACAACACACACAACACACACACACACACACAACACACACAACACACACACAACACACACACAACACACACACACACACACACACACACACACACACACACACACACACACACACACACACACACACACACACACACACACACACACAGGGAGGGGACACAGAAACAAGAGGTCATAATTGGATGTTGAAGGCACAGATGAGTCAGAGAGATATTAGGAAGTATTTCTTCAGTCATAGAGTTGTCAGGCAGTGTAATAGCCTAGAAAGTGATGTAGTGGAGGCAGGAACCATACATAGTTTTAAGACGAGGTTTGATAAAGCTCATGGAGCGGGGAGAGAGAGGACCCAGTAGCAACCGGTGAAGAGGCGAGGCCAGGAGCTAAGACTCGACTCCTGCAACCACAAATAGGTGAGTATACACACACACACACACACACACACACATACACACACACACACACACACACACACATACATACACACACACACCTTTGTTAATATATACCAAAGTGGTTGGACCACATACCGTTATTACCCCGTCTTCCTACCCCCCACCTACCCATCTTTCACATTCCATCCTCACCTATCCTTCTTCCTCTACAACTTATAAAACCTCTGGTTAAAGAATTGAAGCGATTGTTAACAAACCACAGAACGGGTGAGGATTGAACCCATGGAGAGTGAATTGTAAAACTCCAGGCCAGTGCGTAAGCCACTGTCCTAAAGTCTGTAATGTGGGTTAGTGTTAAAGCTCCAAACATAACATTTGTTTCTACTAGGAGTCTATTTATCAAAGGTATTTTATTTTGCAAAGTTGTTTTTAGTCCTTGTAAATTGGCAAACACAAAAGATAAAATACGTGTTGTTTTATACTGGTTATTTTGTGGATGAATGGTTCAGAGAACCAACAAGTTGATGAATTATTAAACAGTGCACAAATGTCTAATTCATCAACTGATTATTTTATTAGTTGATTTAACAATGGTGGTGAGAGCATTTGGGCTGCCACTGGTATCAGGATTCGTGTTTAGGAAGTGATAGTGTCAAGAATACAACTGATGAACTGTTATTGGAGGCGATGCATTGAGCCCAGACCTACCACATCTTCCTGTCGTCAAGGTCTGGTGGAGAGTGAGGTAGAGGCCTGTGAGGCCCCGCCTGTGTGCGAGGTTCAAACGGGAGGGAGTCACGTGATACTAAGGCTTGGCCAGCGAGCCTGCCTATAATAGTACATAGTACGTATTTATATACTACACAAGTATTGGACTGTTGACTTCATGGAAACAGTTCAGGACTGTTTTCTGAAACAGAGTGTAACTGAACCTACCAGGGGTAATAATTTGCTAGACCTAGTCTTGTCAAATAAGGAAACACTAGTGAATAATCTGGAGATCACTGAAGAGCTTGGCGCAAGTGATCACAAATCCATCACCTTTAGCATTAATTGGGAATGCAAGAACAATGATAATACAGTAAAAATCCCCGATTTTCGTTCTGCCGATTATAATGGACTTAGGGAACATCTGTCTATTCTTGATTGGGGTTATCTAGCTAATGATTTTATTGACGATAATCATACTTATGAATATGAAGGGATCTGCTTTTATGATTGTTTTCTTAATAATGTACACAGTGCCCAGAGTATATACATTCCCCAGAGAGAAATTAGGTCTAATAATAACGATCCCAAATGGGTTAACAGGAGGTTAAAGCATCTATTAGGGGAGAAAAGGGGAATTTATAGGCGCATCAGAAGAGGAGAGGTTAACCTTACTGACCAATATGTTCAGCTTAAAAGAGAAGTAAAAAAGGCGATTAGAAAGGCTAAACGTGACTATGAAATTAGAGTCGCTAATAAATCAAAGACTAATCCAAAGGGGTTCTTTCAAGTGTATAGGACGAAGGTGAAGGAAAAAGTAGGACCTCTGAAATCTGGGAATGGACAGCTGACGGATAATGAACTGGAAATGTGTTCCTTATTTAATGACTATTTTTTGTCAGTTTTTACACAGGAAGATGTAAATGAGATTCCAGTAATTAACAATTATTTAGTTCCTGATGAATTTAAGTTAACTAATATTACTGTCACGAGGGACATGGTTATTAAACAGATAGACAAACTGAAACAAAATAAGTCCCCGGGACCCGATGAGTTGTTTTCAAGGGTACTTAAGGAATGCAAGATGGAGCTTAGTCAGCCATTAACGAGTGTATTCAATGCGTCCATCCTTACCAGTGTTGTGCCAGAGATGTGGAAGATGGCTAATGTGGTTCCTATATTCAAATCAGGGGATAAGTCCACTCCTTCAAATTACCGTCCAATAAGCCTGACATCTATAGTGGGCAAGTTATTAGAATCAATTATAGCTGACATTATCAGAAGTCACCTTGAAGAGCATAACTTGATAAATGAATCCCAGCATGGATTCACGAGAGGTCGTTCCTGCCTGACAAACTTACTGACGTTCTTCAATAGAACATTTGAGGCAGTTGACAGTGATAAGGAATATGATATTGTTTATTTGGATTTTAGTAAAGCCTTCGACAGAGTACCTCACAAGAGACTCTTAAGAAAAGTGGCAGCTCATGGTATAGGAGGTAAAGTTCTAGCATGGATTGAGGCATGGCTTACCAATAGAAAGCAGAGAGTTACCATTAATGGAGTGAAATCTGAATGGGGATTAGTCACTAGTGGCGTTCCACAAGGATCAGTTTTAGGCCCTCTCTTGTTCATAATTTACATTAATGACCTTGATGAAGGGATTACTAGTGACATGAGTAAGTTTGCTGATGATACAAAGATAGGCCGTGGCAATATAAACACAAATGCAGTATAATGTGATCCTTTATTGACAACGTTTCACCCACACAGTGGGCTTTTTCAAGTCACACACGGATCTACCTGGGGTTGGAAGGTACGAGAGTATTTAATTGCAAGTGCAGGAAACATAGATATTATTGCTATAACAGAGACCTGGCTCAATCTGAAAGATAGAGAGATGCCATCTGAATGTCACATACAAGGCTATAAATTATTCCACACTGACAGGGTCAACAGGAAAGGTGGTGGAGTAGCGATGTATGTCAGAGACAATTTAAATTGTTGTGTTAGACAAGATATTAAATTAGAAGCGTCAGCCACTGAATCTGTTTGGTTACAGCTTCTCGAGGGCCGAGAAAAACTAATTTTGGGTGTGATTTACAGGGCCCCAAATCTTGATAGGGAGTGCAGTAAACTTCTATGGGACGAAATTCGTAAGGCATCTACATACGAAAATGTTGTGCTAATGGGAGATTTCAACTATAGACAGATTGACTGGAGCAATTTGACAGGAAATTTAGAGTCGGGTGACTTTCTTGATACGATCCAGGATTGTTTTTTAAAACAGTTTGTGACAGAGCCAACTAGGGGAAATAACCTCCTTGACTTGGTTCTTGCCAGTAGGGAAACACTAATTAATAATCTTGAGGTTAATGATGAGCTTGGGGAGAGTGATCACAAATCACTCAGTTTTAACATATCATGGAATTCCCCTAATAATGGCAATCAAGTCTCCGTCCCTGACTTTCGCTTGGCTGATTTCATAGGACTGAAAAATTACTTAGGTGGGCTGAACTGGAATGACCTGACTAGGGGTCAGGTAGGTGGTGATGGTTGCCGATATGATGCTTTCCAGGGCATAGTTCTAGCTGCTCAGTCAAATTATGTTCCAAATAGGGAAATCAGATCAAACAAAAATGATCCTAAATGGATGAACAATAGATTAAAATATCTGATTGGTCAAAAGAGAGGCATATATAGGCAAATCAAAAGAGGAGAGGGGCAATTAAGAAATCGATATATTCAGTTAAAGAGAGAAATAAAAAAGGGAATTAGAAAAGCAAAAAGAGATTATGAGGTTAAAGTTGCAAGAGAATCGAAGACTAACCCAAAAGGATTCTTTCAGGTATACAGAAGTAAGATCAGGGACAAGATAGGCCCACTCAAAAGTTCCTCGGGTCAGCTCACTGACAGTGATAAGGAAATGTGTAGAATTTTTAACACATACTTCCTCTCAGTTTTTACACATGATATTCCAGTAATGATAAATTATGTAGAACAGGACGATAATAAACTGTGCACTATTAGGGTCACAAGTGACATGGTCCTTAGGCAAATAGATAAATTAAAACCTAACAAATCCCCAGGCCCTGATGAACTGTATGCAAGGGTTCTAAAGGAATGTAAAGAGGAGCTTAGCACACCTTTGGCTAATCTTTTCAACATATCACTACAAACTGGCATGGTGCCAGATAAGGGGAAAATGGCAAATGTGATACCTATTTTCAAAACAGGTGACAGGTCCTTAGCTTCGAACTATAGACCAATAAGCCTAACCTCCATAGTGGGAAAATTTATGGAATCAATAATTGCCGAGGCAGTTCGTAGCCACCTTGAAAAGCATAAATTAATCAACGAATCTCAGCATGGTTTTACAAAGGGACGTTCCTGCCTTACGAATTTATTAACTTTTTTCACTAAGGTATTTGAGGAGGTAGATCATGGTAACGAATATGATATTGTGTATATGGACTTCAGTAAGGCTTTTGACAGGGTCCCACATCAGAGACTATTGAGGAAAATTAAAGCACATGGAATAGGAGGAGAAATTTTTTCCTGGATAGAGGCATGGTTGACAAAGAGGCAGCAGAGAGTTTGCATAAATGGGGAGAAATCAGAGTGGGGAAGCGTCACGAGCGGTGTTCCACAGGGGTCAGTGTTGGGCCCCCTGCTGTTCACAATCTACATAAACGACATAGATGAGGGCATAAAGAGCGACATCGGCAAGTTTGCCGATGACACCAAAATAGGCCGTCGAATTCATTCTGACGAGGACATTCGAGCACTCCAGGAAGATTTGAATAGACTGATGCAGTGGTCGGAGAAATGGCAGATGCAGTTTAATATAGACAAATGCAAAGTTCTAAATGTTGGACAGGACAATAACCATGCCACATATAAACTAAATAATGTAGATCTTAATATTACGGATTGCGAAAAAGATTTAGGAGTTCTGGTTAGCAGTAATCTGAAACCAAGACAACAGTGCATAAGTGTTCGCAATAAAGCTAATAGAATCCTTGGCTTCATATCAAGAAGCATAAATAATAGGAGTCCTCAGGTTGTTCTTCAACTCTATACATCCTTGGTTAGGCCTCATTTAGATTATGCTGCACAGTTTTGGTCACCGTATTACAGAATGGATATAAATTCTCTGGAAAATGTACAAAGGAGGATGACAAAGATGATCCCATGTATCAGAAACCTTGGTTTAGAAAGACACGTAAGCAAACACTATAACATATTTATTAGAAAACGTTTCGGTCCTGGGACCTTGATCACTTCGGTCCCAGGACCGAAACGTTTTCTAATAAATATGTTATAGTGTTTGCTTACGTGTCTTTCTAAACCAACTTGTCGGTATTTATTACCAAGGTTTATACCATCAGAAACCTTCCCTATGAGGATAGACTAAGGGCCCTGAAACTGCACTCTCTAGAAAGACGTAGAATTAGGGGGGATATGATTGAGGTTTATAAGTGGAAGACAGGAATAAATAAAGGGGATGTAAATAGTGTGCTGAAAATATCTAGCCTAGACAGGACTCGCAGCAATGGTTTTAAGTTGGAAAAATTCAGATTCAGGAGGGATATAGGAAAGTACTGGTTTGGTAATAGAGTTGTGGATGAGTGGAACAAACTCCCAAGTACCGTTATAGAGGCCAGAACGTTGTGTAGCTTTAAAAATAGGTTGGATAAATACATGAGTAGATGTGGGTGGGTGTGAGTTAGACCTGATAGCTTGTGCTAACAGGTCGGTTGCCGTGTTCCTCCCTTAAGTCAATGTGACCTGACCTGACTAGGTTGGGTGCATTGGCTTAAGCCGGTAGGGACTTGGACCTGCCTCGCATGGGCCAGTAGGCCTTCTGCAGTGTTCCTTCGTTCTTATGTTCTTATGTTCTTATTTATAGTCCGGCTGAGGTCAGGTGAAGAATGCTGCATCTGATGATGTACCGAGTGGGGTGATAGAGTCTTGGGTAGCTTGGCAGGGATATTGGACAAGTTGTGAGTAGACCTTCTGCAGTGTTCTATGTTCTTATGTGGGATAGCGATGAAGAAGTTTCTTGGCGAGTGGTTCAGCTATGTTATAGAAGCCATTGTTCTGGTTGAAACATGTTTGGCATTGCCAAACATGTTTCCAACATCTTTGCCAAAACATCATTCCAAGTATCTACCTCCACAACCACGACCATCAAGGACATCACCAGTAGTAGACAGGACAAGCCTCCATCCTCTGCAGGGGTATACATAATCCCTTGTAATGACTGCAACAAATTATATGTGGGCGAAACATCAAGAGACCTCCAAACACGTATTTCAGAACACCAATATGCAAGCAGGACTGACGATACAAGGAATGCCTGTGTACAACATCGCAATTCACACAACCATTTAATTAACTACAGAAACTCAAGACTTATAGCCACAGAAGACAACACTCAATACAGAAGAATCCTGGAATCATCGTTTATCTCTATAACCAACAATTTCAACCAGAACAATGGCTTCTATAACATAGCTGAACCACTCGCCAAGAAACTTCTTCATCGCTATCCCACATAAGAACATAGAACACTGCAGAAGGTCTACTCACAACTTGTCCAATATCCCTGCCAAGCTACCCAAGACTCTATCACCCCACCCGGTAGATCATCAGCTGCAGCATTCTCCACCTGACCTCAACATGACTATAAATACTCTCGTACCTTCCAACCCCAGGTAGATCCGTGTGTGACTTGAAAAAGCCCACTGTGTGGGTGAAACGTTGTCAATAAAGGATCACATTATACTGCATTTGTGTTTATATTTCCATTGTGTCGGTATTTTATACCATTTATTTCCACTCTGAGGAGGATATCAATGAACTCCAGGACGATTTGAACAAATTAATGTCTTGGTCTGAGAAATGGCAGATGAAGTTTAATGTGGATAAGTGTAAGGTACTTGCCCTTGGTAATGAAAATAACCCTCGAAGCTATAATCTAGGTGAAGTAGAGCTTGGTCATACAGAATGTGAAAAAGACTTGGGAGTCATGGTAAGCAAAAATCTAAAGCCAAGACAGCAGTGCCTCAGTGTGCGCAACAAGGCCAACAGATTACTTGGATTTATCTCAAGAAGTATAAGTAACAGAAGTCCAAAAGTTATTTTACAGCTCTATACATCACTAGTGAGGCCTCATTTAGATTATGCTGCTCAGTTTTGGTCCCCTTACTACAGGATGGACATAGACTCATTAGAGAACATACAGAGAAGAATGACTAAAATGATTTACTGTGTAAGGAATCTCCCGTATGAAGATAGACTTTTTTTTTATTTTTTTTTTTTATCACACTGGCCGATTCCCACCAAGGCAGGGTGGCCCGAAAAAGAAAAACTTTCACCATCATTCACTCCATCACTGTCTTGCCAGAAGGGTGCTTTACACTACAGTTTTTAAACTGCAACATTAACACCCCTTAAATCTCCACTCTCTGGAGAGGCGTAGAATGAGGGGAGATATCATTGAAGTGTATAAGTGGATGACGGGCATAAACAAGGGAGACATTAATAAAGTACTGAGGGTGTCGAACCAGGTAAGAACCAGGAATAATGGATTTAAGTTGGATAAATTTAGATTTAGAAAGGACATAGGTAAGTACTGGTTTTCTAACAGAGTTGTAGATGCGTGGAACAGTCTTCCCAGTGGGGTGATAGAGGCTAGGACCTTGGGTAGCTTTAAGAAGAGACTGGACAAATATATGAGTGGGAGGGGCTGGGTTTGATTGGTGTTGGGGGGTGCGGGAGTTGTTTCTTGAGTTTTGATAAGGACCTGCCTCGTATGGGCCAGTAGGCCTTCTGCAGTGTTCCTACATTCTTATGTTCTTATGTTCTTATGGTGCTGAGATGAATCTTACCTTAAATCGGTGTATATTAACCAACATGTATGATTTTGTAGCTGTTTGTCAGGAATATCAACAAAAACACAAAGATGAAGGATTTTTTCCTCAGTAATATTGGGCTTTTCAGGGAAAACTTGTTTTGCTAGAGATATGAACAAGGAAGCAGACCATGTGGGCTAGTGAGCCGCCAGTAGCAACAGACTGGTTGACTAAGCAATCACCCTGGGCTGGGATGCGGGAGTAGAAAAACTGGAAACTCGTCGTTAGTTCGTCCCTCTCCCACTATAGCAGAAATCGACGCATTGTTTGTTTAAAAATCGACGCATTGTTGTGCTAAAAAATCAACGCATTGTGTGTAGAAATCGACGCATTGTAAGACGTGCGAAAGCAAACATTCTAAGTCCAAGTTGTAAGTGGAGTAGAGTCGTGTTTAAGTCAGGTGTCGTGGTCTGCTACCCCGGGTACTTTATAATGTCGTCCTTCATCCTGTTCTTTCCAACAATAAGCTCTTCATCTAAGTAACTGGGGTTATCCTTTCCTCGCATCAAACCTGATTACATCCCATTCCCCACTTTAAGCTCTATTTTTAAGTCCAGATGTGCTTAATGTTCTTATGGTGGAATGTGATATTCACGGGTAAGCGCCAAACCCGTAGGAGTCACACAGCGCCTGGAGAATAGCAGGTAATGTGGTTTGTTCCAAGGAATTAGAGATGTATCTTTTTCGCCTGCGTCCCAAGGAGTACAGGTCAAGGTACTTCAGACGTTCCCAGTAATTAAGGTACTTGTCTGAGCTTACACGCGTAGTGAAGGTTCTCTCTACATTCTCCAGATCTGCAGTTTCTCTTGCCTTTAAGCGTGCTGTTAGTGTACCTGCATCCACTCTCCTTCATCCATTCTGTGTCTCTTTCATCACTTTGTTTCCTATTTTTATCTGCGTTTCATTTTTTTCACCCACTTTACACCTGCTGTGTCCACCTTGTCTGCCTGGAGGGTATTCCGGGGGTCAGCGCCCCCGCGGCCCGGTTCATGACCAGGCCTCGTGTCTCCTAGTTTCATGTCTTTTTCATCCACTCGTACACCCACTCCCTGTTTTCTTCATCCACCTTCTGTTATCACTTAACTCCCAGCTGGCATGTGTGAGCGCATTAGGTAGGAGTGAAGACGAGTGGTTTTTGTGACATGAGGTGTTGTTGGAATATAAGCGAGGTAACATTTATGAAGGGATTCAGGGAAACCGGTTAGTGCTCTGTGTCTTGTCCTTTTTTTCTCTCTCTTCCTCTCCATTATCATTCATAATGGAGGGAAGAGATTATACTCTCTAGCATCCACGAGTCTTTGAGGAGTTCTCACAAATGTAATGAGATTTTTGAGAGAAGTTTTAACAGAAGTTTCAACATTTTTGACAGAGCTCAAGAGTGTGGGGAAGTTTCTCGTGAATGTAATGAGACATTTAAGACAGATTTCAACATTTTTGACAAACCTGTAAGTGTGGGAAAGATTCTTAGGAGTGTAAGGAGACTTGAGTCGCTGTGCCATCAGAGGAAGATATTACCTGTGACCTGTAACCCCTGCGCCCTCTACCTCATCCTACACAAGTTGAATATTACCCGTGACCTGTAACCCCTGCGCCCTCTACCTCATCCTACACAAGTTGGATATTACCCGTGACCTGTAACCCCTCCGCCCTCTACCTCATCCTACACAAGTTGGATATTACCCGTGACCTGTAAGCCCTGCGCCATCTACCTCATCCTACACAAGTTGGATATTACCCGTAACCTGTAACCCCTCCGCTCTCTACCTCATCCTACAAAAGTTGGATATTACCCGTGACCTGTAACCCCTCCGCCCTCTACCTCATCCTACACAAGTTGAATAGTTGAACCTCCGAGCCCTCACGAGGCAGAGAAGATGCCGCGAAACTCCCTCAACAAGCCTAGGAGCTATAGCTCAATCCCGAGTTCTAGGAGCTGGAGAGCAACTCCTTGAAGATTCCAGGAGTCTTAACTCACTCAAGAAGTCTGGCACTGAAGCTTAAACTTAAATTATCCAGGAGCTGTAGATCAACATTTCTAAGAGGGCCAGGAACTGTAATATTGCGAACCATTCATCTGAGTAACACACATCAACACTGTCAGTTTAAAGTCGGTCAGTAAAAGGCATCACCTTTTAAATATTTTACACTGTTTAGAACAGGCATTCCCAGGTTAGTTTACGATAAAAAAAAATGCCGCACCATTTTAAAAATAATATTGGCATATTGGCACCTACACGCTCCAATAACTAGGCCGAATCAATGGTGTAACCATTGTTGTAAGTTTGATACTGTCAGAAGAGGCTTTGTGAAGTTATCACAAGGAACACATAATTACTTATGGACAAAAGGGACCCTACACTTGTTAATATAGTAGCTGCCTGAACTTTCTACTTTGTTGAACCTTTCCACTGTTTTGAACCTTTCCACTGTCCTGAACCTTTCCACTGTTCTGAACCTTTCCACTGTCTTGAACCTTTCCACTGTCTTGAACCTTTCCACTGTCTTGAACTTTTCCACTGTCCTGAACCTTTCCATTGTCTTGAACCTTTCCACTGTCTTGAACCTTTCCACGGTCTTGAACTTTTTTTACTTGTGTTGAAAATTTGAAGCTAATCAGATAAAACACTCTCAGGTTGCACACGAAAACCCTGGATAAAGGGAAAAAAATCTACAAGCACTTAAAGGTTTGCCTCCAGAGACACCTAATAAAACGACCGTAATGTCTTGTGAGAGATGGAGGCTGAGTACTTGGCCTGGTCCTTCCAATCCAGATGTCAGGGACTCATTTATCAAGGAAATCCCTTAGTGGATCACACTAATGAGGGGGTAGCGCCATCTTGTTGAAACATTAACAGGAGGCAGGGGAGGGAAGAGGAGAGGATCTTCAACTCTAGTGTTATGACCTTGTATTTGATAGGATTGAACTCCAGAAGCCACTTGTTAGTCCACATCTGCAGTCTGGTGAGATTTCCATAGAGGTTATCATCGTGTGGGTGTGTATACTTACCTGTTTGTGGTTGCAGGTGTCGATTCGCAGCTCCTGGCCCCTCCTCTTTCCTGATCTCTACTAGGTACACTCTCTCCCTGCGCCATGAGCTTTATCGTATCTCTTCTTAGCTTTATCTTGTTTGTGTGTGTGTGTGTGTGTGTGTGTGTGTGTGTGTGTGTGTGTGTGTGTGTGTGTGTGTGTGTGTGTGTGTGTGTGTGTCTGTGTCTGTGGTACAAGAGAACCCACGTGGGAAAATCTCAGAAGGTAAGAGTCGTCTTCGTGTATATTTCGGCCTGCAACTGGGACCCTCTTCAGCCAGGACGCTGAAACCATCGGCTTACTTCAGTACACAAATACGAGGAGCCTCAGTTATATCTCCTTTGTTATGCCACCAGTCCTCTCTGTCTCTGCCTCCTCTATCTCCTCTTTCTCGCTCCCTGTCCTCCTCAACCTACTCTTCCTCCTCCCTCCAGGGGAAAAAAATGTGTTAGAAAACTCCAGATATGCAACGAAGAACTCAGAAGGGATATTATATACAAAT
The DNA here is from genome assembly GCF_038502225.1 of Cherax quadricarinatus. Lineage (NCBI taxonomy): Eukaryota > Metazoa > Arthropoda > Malacostraca > Decapoda > Parastacidae > Cherax > Cherax quadricarinatus. Next base: position 54,360,956 of record NC_091298.1, read on the forward strand.
GCAAAAAGACCTCCATAGAGCGAAAGGAAGATGTGAAGGACCGGGTTGTAATAATATCAGGTGACCTGTCTTTTAAAGAACACAGTAAAGCAAATGTTACAGAGGCCAGCGAAATGACAGAGGGAATAATGAGAACTTTAAAATTAAGAGAATTACTGTTCATGATGACACTATTCATTACTTGTTTTCTCTCACTTAGAGTTTTACTCAGTGTTCACAGCTCCGTCCAAGAGAAATATCAGAGCTGGAACAGATACAGAGAACATTTACAAGCTAATATTGCATTTAAATTGCTAGGAATGCCTCGAAGTTCTATATGTGCAGTCGCTGGGGTGGAGAAGAGAATTATATGATAATATGTTCGTGAAAGGTGCTTGAGGGTCTTGTCCCAAATCTGCACGCTGCCATAACACCATACTGGAGTGAGAGATATGGGAGAAAATGGAAAATAAGCCCAGTGAAAAACAGGGACGCCGTGGGCACAATAAGAGAACATTGTATCAGCATCCGTGATTCCAGATTATTTAACGTTTTACCAGAGGATGTCAGAAACACCGCCGGAACTCGTTTAGATTGTCACATCCTGCATAAGAAACTGCTGTAACTGCTGGAATGTCACATCCTGTGTAAGAAATTCCAGTGCCTGCTGGAATGTCACATCCTGTGTAAGAAATTCCAGTACCTGCTGGAATGTCACATCCTGTGTGAGAAATTCCAGTACTTGCTGGAATGTCACATTTTGTATCAGAAAACTGCAGTACTTGCTGGAAGTATTTAGGTGTTGGGCAAGAGGTATCTTTGTACCTAATCACGGCAATAAAAAAAAAATCCTGGACCACTGCCTTCGCCTAGTGGCGGATCAGTCTGGCTGTGATGGTATGTGGGCCAGCTGGCCGTCAACAGCAACCACCTGGCTGAACAGGCAATCAAAAGTAAGGCTGGCCCCAGGCCAGGGTGTGAGGGTAAAAAGCTCCCGAAACCAGTCACGGGTATATCACAGATACTTGAGACTAACCCACTTATAAACTTAACTCTGGACAAAGTGCGCGTGTTCAAGTACAATACAGGTATGTTGATACCAACTCATTGTGGGAATAAAGCACATGCGCAATCAAGACATTTATTGAAGACGCTTCACCACCTGCAACCTAATCATTCCTAAGCATTAGGGCAAAGCCACATGTGGAAAAACATCTTCTGAATGTCTTGATTGCCCATATGTGTCTTATTGTCAGAGGTATATGTGCTTCTACGAGGTTTTCTACGAGGAGGCAGCACAGGTGGAATCAAGTCTCAACTAGAGCAAGAACAGCAACAAAAAGCACAGGACGATAAGCTTAGCTGGGTTTATTTGGTTCTGGTGGAGTGTTTTGCTCTTGTTTTAAGACCGCTGCTGCTAGTGGTGATGGAGCTGCTGCTGTTGCTACCGCTGTGCTTGCTGTTGCTATTACCGTTGCTACTGTTGGTGGTGGTATTGTTGCAGCTTTTGCTTCTATTTCTGCTGTTATAATTACTGTTTATCTTGCTGCTGTTACTGCTCCTGCTGCTCTCGCTGTTCCTGTTTTTGCTGTAGTTACTGCTGGAATTAAGAATATTGATGACCCGCAACCTAATGCCATTCTCCAGGTTAAGAAAGTAAATTACGTAAATGAAAAATGTATACTGGCGTGACTAGAACGAAATAAAGTCTTAGAAGAACAGAGAAGAATAAGACGCATGTGTTAAGGGAGTAAAGAAGCTCTCGAAACTCATCAAAGGTCTCACCTGCCTCTTTCTCTGATATTTACTAACTGTATTGAATTGAAAGTCACTGGTTGGCGAAACGTCTTCATAATTAAGATACCCGGGTGGTGATGAGTAAGACACACGTGCAACAGTTGGGTATCTATATTTTTTTGTACTTTTCGCCTACACAGTAGGCTTCTTCAGTCAGATACAGAGGCAGCAGTATTTAAGACTCTGTTCTCATGCTTCGGCTTCATTATACCCATTTTTTAAAGGGGCGGACTGAAGTGGGTCATCATATGAGTAAGACCCGCGTCAGGAAGCACTTGTCCTGTTTCCTGACAAACCTACCTAACCTAGCTTCAGCATCATATAGTTCCAGACCATGAGCCGAACTTTTCTCTAGGCTGAGGCCTCAGACTGTCTCAAATACTATTTCTGTAATGTTGATGGACTGATAAATCACCTTTTCTTCGCTGTTACACCTGCTACCTTTGTATTTGACTGAAGACAATAAAGATACTCAATTGTTGCATATGTGTCTTATCAGTTTGTCGGTATCTTATTCCACTTTCAACATACCCAGGTGTTACATCTGTGTCTTATCAACATGTCGGTATTGTTTACCATTAATATAAAAGCTTGGGGCCAATGACTGCAGGAAAAATTACTCTTGTTTTCATCAACCACGACACACTTGGTTTTGCCGCCGAAGCGGCTACTTTATTGTGTACCCCATATCCATCCTGTGGATGGCAGCGCAAGATCATTAGGATGCACTGGTGAGTGCATTAAGCCTTAGACGACGGTGTGATAAGCTTGTCTTGCCTGAACTGCCACTCAGGGTGGGGTAGACTAGGGAAGGATGTAAACAGGTTAGCCTCGAAACTCAGACATTCTTACTCCTGTCGTTTTGTGCTTCTTAACGGAACTTTGGAGTGAGGTGCTTTGATGCCAGGGAAGGGATCTTGATACAAGGAATTGGAGCTACACCTGAAGGACGTCGGGGGGTCAGCGCCCCCAGCAGCATGGTTCTAGACCAGGCCTGGTGAATTAAGGGCTGATCAGCCTTTTCTTGAATCAACCTTGATTGCTTCTCATTTCCCAGGTGTTCTATGACATTTACAGGTTCAACTATTCAGAAATAATAATATTGATAATAAAAATAAGAATGATGTGGCCTGCTTGTAGTGTTTGGTCATTTAACCTGGGGCCGGTCCAGGACCAGGACCCTGGGGCCGGCCCAGGACCAGGACCCTGGGGCCGGCCCAGGACCAGGACCCTGTTCTTCTCTTGTATCTTCACGCCGTTAATGTTTTTAGAAAAGAGTGGAGTAAGTATAGCATAGGAGGTGAGTATTATATGTATATGTAGGTGGTGAGTGTAGTGTAAGTGGTGAGTATCATACTTACATCTGTGAGTGAGTGTGGTGTACGAGGTGAGTATCATACCTACATCTGTGAGTGAGTGTAGTGTAAGTGGTGAGTATCATACCTACATCTGTGAGTGAGTGTAGTGTAAGAAGTGAGTATCATACCTAAATCTGTGAGTGAGTGTAGTGTAAGAAGTGAGTATCATACCTACATCTGTGAGTGAGTGTAGTGTAAGAGGTGAGTATCATACCTACATTTGTGAGTGAGTGTAGTGTAAGAGGTGAGTATCATACTTACATCTGAGTGAGTGTAGTGTAAGAGGTGAGTATCATACCTACATCTGTGAGTGAGTGTAGTGTAAGAAGTGAGTATCATACCTACATCTGTGAGTGAGTGTAGTGTAAGAGGTATCATACCTGCATCTGTCAGAATAACTAATCAGTCAGAGTAATTACTTCTTATTGCCTTGTTTCCTCATTGGGCTGTGATGTGTATCTTTTGATTGTGTGTGTGTGTGTGTGTGTGTGTGTGTGTGTGTGTGTGTGTGTGTGTGTGTGTGTGTGTGTGTGTGTGTGTGTGTGTGTGTGTGTGTGTGTGTGTGTGTGTGTGTGTGTGTGTGTGTGTGTGTGTGTGTCGGGCGTGAGGGAGAATGCATATGTATTCACGTATTTGTACTCGCTTATTTCTGGCTGTAGAGTTCTAATCTTAGCTCCTGTCCCTGCCTCTCAAACTGGTCGCTACTCTGTTTCCGCGATATTCGTTTTACCTGCACAGAAGTAGAGGAGGCTGGGCTTAAAGGATGTTTGGACAGTAAATATATGCACTCTGCTTCTTTGCTAAAAGCGATCACTGCTTTATAAACCTAGCTCGCAAAGCTCTGCCTAAGAGTGGGCCATCTACATGTTGTGGAAAAAGACACTTATGTATGGTTCAGAACATTTATTAAAGGAAACGTTTCGCCACGAGTGGCTTCTTCAGTCCTAATACAGAGAAAACTAAGAAAACGCGTATATATAATGGCAGGAGTCAGGTGAAGTGTCGCGTGGGTAGAGGTGGTAGTAGTAGTGGTAGTGGAACTAAGGTGGTGAGACGGATGACTACAGAGGGACCTGTTGACATCATGTAACAGCAGTTTCTAGGGCAGCTTATATATATATATATATATATATATATATATATATATATATATATATATATATATATATATATATATATATATATATATATATATATATATTTTATTATCACACTGGCCGATTCCCACCAAGGCAGGGTGGCCCGAAAAAGAAAAACTTTCACCATCATTCACTCCATCACTGTCTTGCCAGAAGGGTGCTTTACACTACAGTTTTTAAACTGCACCCCTCCTTCAGAGTGCAGGCACTGTACTTCCCATCTCCAGGACTCAAGTCCGGCCTGCCGGTTTCCCTGAATCCCTTCATAAATGTTACTTTGCTCACACTCCAACAGCACGTCAAGTATTAAAAACCATTTGTCTCCATTCACTCCTATCAAACACGCTCACGCATGCCTGCTGGAAGTCCAAGCCCCTCGCACACAAAACCTCCTTTACCCCCTCCCTCCAACCCTTCCTAGGCCGACCCCTACCCCGCCTTCCTTCCACTACAGACTGATACACTCTTGAAGTCATTCTGTTTCGCTCCATTCTCTCTACATGTCCGAACCACCTCAACAACCCTTCCTCAGCCCTCTGGACAACAGTTTTGGTAATCCCGCACCTCCTCCTAACTTCCAAACTACGAATTCTCTGCATTATATTCACACCACACATTGCCCTCAGACATGACATCTCCACTGCCTCCAGCCTTCTCCTCGCTGCAACATTCATCACCCACGCTTCACACCCATATAAGAGCGTTGGTAAAACTATACTCTCATACATTCCCCTCTTTGCCTCCAAGGACAAAGTTCTTTGTCTCCACAGACTCCTAAGTGCACCACTCACTCTTTTTCCCTCATCAATTCTATGATTCACCTCATCTTTCATAGACCCATCCGCTGACACGTCCACTCCCAAATATCTGAATACGTTCACCTCCTCCATACTCTCTCCCTCCAATCTGATATTCAATCTTTCATCATCTAATCTTTTTGTTATCCTCATAACCTTACTCTTTCCTGTATTCACCTTTAATTTTCTTCTTTTGCACACCCTACCAAATTCATCCACCAATCTCTGCAGCTTCTCTTCAGAATCTCCCAAGAGCACAGTGTCATCAGCAAAGAGCAGCTGTGACAACTCCCACTTTGTGTGTGATTCTTTATCTTTTAACTCCACGCCTCTTGCCAAGACCCTCGCATTTACTTCTCTTACAACCCCATCTATAAATATATTAAACAACCACGGTGACATCACACATCCTTGTCTAAGGCCTACTTTTACTGGGAAAAAATTTCCCTCTTTCCTACATACTCTAACTTGAGCCTCACTATCCTCGTAAAATCTCTTCACTGCTTTCAGTAACCTACCTCCTACACCATACACTTGCAACATCTGCCACATTGCCCCCCTATCCACCCTGTCATACGCCTTTTCCAAATCCATAAATGCCACAAAGACCTCTTTAGCCTTATCTAAATACTGTTCACTTATATGTTTCACTGTAAACACCTGGTCCACACACCCCCTACCTTTCCTAAAGCCTCCTTGTTCATCTGCTATCCTATTCTCCGTCTTACTCTTAATTCTTTCAATTATAACTCTACCATACACTTTACCAGGTACACTCAACAGACTTATCCCCCTATAATTTTTGCACTCTCTTTTATCCCCTTTGCCTTTATACAAAGGAACTATGCATGCTCTCTGCCAATCCCTAGGTACCTTACCCTCTTCCATACATTTATTAAATAATTGCACCAACCACTCCAAAACTATATCCCCACCTGCTTTTAACATTTCTATCTTTATCCCATCAATCCCGGCTGCCTTACCCCCTTTCATTTTACCTACTGCCTCACGAACTTCCCCCACACTCACAACTGGCTCTTCCTCACTCCTACAAGATGTTATTCCTCCTTGCCCTATACACGAAATCACAGCTTCCCTATCTTCATCAACATTTAACAATTCCTCAAAATATTCCCTCCATCTTCCCAATACCTCTAACTCTCCATTTAATAACTCTCCTCTCCTATTTTTAACTGACAAATCCATTTGTTCTCTAGGCTTTCTTAACTTGTTAATCTCACTCCAAAACTTTTTCTTATTTTCAACAAAATTTGTTGATAACATCTCACCCACTCTCTCATTTGCTCTCTTTTTACATTGCTTCACCACTCTCTTAACCTCTCTCTTTTTCTCCATATACTCTTCCCTCCTTGCATCACTTCTACTTTGTAAAAACTTCTCATATGCTAACTTTTTCTCCCTTACTACTCTCTTTACATCATCATTCCACCAATCGCTCCTCTTCCCTCCTGCACCCACTTTCCTGTAACCACAAACTTCTGCTGAACACTCTAACACTACATTTTTAAACCTACCCCATACCTCTTCGACCCCATTGCCTATGCTCTCATTAGCCCATCTATCCTCCAATAGCTGTTTATATCTTACCCTAACTGCCTCCTCTTTTAGTTTATAAACCTTCACCTCTCTCTTCCCTGATGCTTCTATTCTCCTTGTATCCCATCTACCTTTTACTCTCAGTGTAGCTACAACTAGAAAGTGATCTGATATATCTGTGGCCCCTCTATAAACATGTACATCCTGAAGTCTACTCAACAGTCTTTTATCTACCAATACATAATCCAACAAACTACTGTCATTTCGCCCTACATCATATCGTGTATACTTATTTATCCTCTTTTTCTTAAAATATGTATTACCTATAACTAAACCCCTTTCTATACAAAGTTCAATCAAAGGGCTCCCATTATCATTTACACCTGGCACCCCAAACTTACCTACCACACCCTCTCTAAAAGTTTCTCCTACTTTAGCATTCAGGTCCCCTACCACAATTACTCTCTCACTTGGTTCAAAGGCTCCTATACATTCACTTAACATCTCCCATATATATATATATATATATATATATATATATATATATATATATATATATATATATATATATATATATATATATATATATATAGAAGCTGCCCTAATTGCTGTAACACTATAAAGCAGAAGTCCGGTAGTTACAGTATCTCAAAATTGCTAATCAACAGGATATTACCCATTCTAGAAACTGTTTTTACATGATGTCAACAGGTGCCTCTGTAGCCATCCGTCTCACCACCTTAGTTCCACTACTACTACTACTACCACCTCTACCCACGCGACACTTCACCTGACTACTGCCACTATATATATGTATGCGTTTTCTTAATTTTATCTGTATGCATTAGGACTGAAGAAGCCACTCGTGGCGAAACGTTTCCTTTAATAAATGTCCTGAACTATACATAAGTGTCTTTTTTCCCATCTTGTCGGTATCACCATACCATTTCTTCATCTACATGTTGATTAGCATGGGGAGTAACATCCACTGCTTCCACTCCCTAGCGCCCCCCTCCCCACACATATATGAACACACCTCTTTCTTGGTATTAGGTTTACTGCAAATTCAAAACAGGATTGTAGATGAATAGCCCAGAGAACCGACAAGTTGATAAATTAGATACGTGCAACACTTGGGTATCTTTAATGTTGCACATGTGTCTAATTTATCAACTTGTCGGTTCTCTGAACCATTCATCTACAATCCCGTCTGACACTGCAACTTCTTGGGATCTTAATACTCCTCATTAAAGATACCCAAGTGTTGCACATGTGTCTAATTTATCAAATTCAAAACAACTAATCTAACACTATAAGCAAGCGTATTTATTTCACAAACAAAAATTAACATAGTAAACAAATTTATTTAACAATATGAAAGGGTAAATTTGCATCTCATCTGTAACTACATTGTCTTCACAATTTTAATGAGATGGCTGTGCTTGTTGCAGGGACATCAGCCTCAGTCTGTTTCTTTGCTTGGAAAGACGTTTGGAGACTCACTGAATGAAGCCTCGCTCTACTAAATATGATGTTTGGAAGGCAATAAAGTACATCTTGATTTCGTTCCACAGTACAGGGTAGAGGTCAGAAATGTTTTTTCTTACCAAAAATCTTGATACGATTTTTTAAACTCAGCTCAGTGTCATTCTTATTTCCTCATTGTTGATATCTGGGAATGGATTGATCATCCAGTCTGGTATTTCAAGCAAAAAAAAAAAATTCCTGAAATGTGTCAGACATGTGCATCAGCCTGGTTGATCAGGCAAGCACCGGACGAGCCTGGCCCAGGGCCGGACTCCGAGTGTAGTTAAACTCTCGAAACTCTTCAAAGGTATATCAAAAGTAAAGGTGTGCACAACAGACATCAAGGCCGTCGTCTGGTCTGGTCTTCTATGTCAATTCAGAGAGGCTCGGAAAATGAAGAGCTCACGACGGGCTATGTTACGTTTGAATAACTTTAACCTGGACAGAAAAGTGGAAATGACTGATTTGACTTTGATATGATTAACCTCATTTCCTTGTAATTGCAGATTAGTTTCATTGAACTTTGTGAATACATCTGAGAGATCAGCAGTGTCATGCTTGATGTTTCTTAGTTCATCACATAGAACACAAGTGGAGTTTTGGAAGAATTCAACAATTGTTTTTAAAAGTGAACAGACACGTTTTGGGAAGTTTCTCATTGACAGTCATCTAACTTCTGCGTGCAACAACAAACGTTCAAAATCTTCATTATTCTCAGTGTAGAGCTGGTGAGACAGTCGGGAATTCAGAGCTTGCAACTTGATTTTGTTTACTGCTGTGATAACAGTGCTTAATGATTTGTGAAGTCGACCACGTAGGTTTTTTTTCCAGCCAGATATTGCCTGTGGATTACACAGTGCACCGTAAACACATCAGGTACAGCTTTTTTTCAAGAAACTGATAAAGTCAAGATGACAACCTGTCATCGATGGTGCCCCATCTGTTGCACAAGCAAGAATGTTGGTAAGTGGGATGTCTTTCTCTTTGAGAACATTCTGAACAACACGAAATACTGACTTCCATTTTGTATGTTTCTAGCTGTCTTGCAAATAACAGCTCTTATATACGTAAGAATCCTGCCAATCTCAACAAAATGCAGCAGAAAAAACACAAGGAAATATATAGCAATGCATTTGCTAGGAAAAGTACATGATACAATAATACAAATATGAATGTTAAACAAAAAATCAAATACTTAAAACTGCAAATCACAGGCTTAACACAGCAGCCTTCCACACCCTCTGGCGTCCCTCCATCAGTAGCACTCAGTCATATCTTTATTATATTATACTTTTAAATGTATATTACAAGACTGAAGATAACTTGCAGTGCGTACAAACCTAGAGCCTTGGCCCTTGTAGACGTGAAAATCAGATCATCAACCGTCCCCCCGGCGTCTGCTGTCTGATCTGGTTGGCCTGTGGCGTGTCCGAACAACGTTCAGACTTTTAACGCCGACTTCGGACCATGAAATAAAGTAAAACTATGCTTTCGTGTATAACTCTATGTTAATTTTATTATCTGTAAATCATTTATGTTACTTAAATGTTCTTGACTTAGATTTTGTAAAACAAATGCTGCCTTGGTTCTGATGTCACCCTGCCGCTTCCCCCCCCCCCAACCCCTGCTGCCCACTTTTCCTCAACGCCTCCCTAGATCTTTCCATCGCCCCCAAGGGAGCAGAACCGCCCACTTTGGGAATCACTACGCTAGTGTATCTCCATACACCCACCTCCCCTTCCCTCACACTGCAGAATTTCCTTTGAGCATCTTCTTCGCTCATTAAATTATATATATATATATATATATATATATATATATATATATATATATATATATATATATATATATATATATATATATATATATATATATATATATGGAGGGAGTAGTAGGTAAATTTGGGGTGCCAGGGGTAAATGTAAATGGGGAGCCTTTAATTGAGCTATGTGTAGAAAGAAATTTGGTAATAAGTAATACATATTTTATGAAAAAGAGGATAAATAAATATACAAGGTATGATGTAGCACGTAATGAAAGTAGTTTGTTAGATTATGTATTGGTGGATAAAAGGTTGATGGGTAGGCTCCAGGATGTACATGTTTATAGAGGGGCAACTGATATATCGGATCATTATTTAATTGTAGCTACAGTTAGAGTAAGAGGTAGATGGGAAAAGAGGAAGAGTAAGAGGGAGGTGAAAGTGTATAAACTAAGGGAGGAGGAAGTTCGGGCGAGATATAAGCGACTATTGGCAGAAAGGTGGGCTAGTGCAAAGATGAGTAGTGGGGGGGGGGGGGGTTGAAGAGGGTTGGAATAGTTTTAAAAATGCAGTATTAGAATGTGGGGCAGAAGTTTGTGGTTATAGGAGGGTGGGGGCAGGAGGAAAGAGGAGTGATTGGTGGAATGATGAAGTAAAGGGTGTGATAAAAGAGAAAAAGGTAGCTTACGAGAGGTTTTTACAAAGCAGAAGTGTTATAAGAAGAGCAGAGTATATGGAGAGTAAAAGAAAGGTAAAGAGAGTGGTGAGAGAGTGCAAAAGGAGAGCAGATGAAAGAGTGGGAGAGGCACTGTCAAGAAATTTTAATGAAAATAAGAAAAAATTTTGGAGTGAGTTAAACAAGTTAAGAAAGCCTAGGGAAAGTATGGATTTGTCGGTTAAAAACAGAGTAGGGGAGTTAGCAGATGGGGAGAGGGAGGTATTAGGTAGATGGCGAGAATATTTTGAGGAACTTTTAAATGTTGAGGAAGAAAGGGAGGCGGTAATTTCATGCACTGGCCAGGGAGGTATACCATCTTTTAGGAGTGAAGAAGAGCAGAATGTAAGTGTGGTGGAGGTACGTGAGGCATTACGTAGAATGAAAGGGGGTAAAGCAGCTGGAACTGATGGGATCATGACAGAAATGTTAAAAGCGGGGGGGAATATAGTGTTGGAGTGGTTGGTACTTTTGTTTAATAAATGTATGAAAGAGGGGAAGGCACCTAGGGATTGGCGGAGAGCATGTATAGTCCCTTTATATAAAGGGAAAGGGGACAAAGAGATTGTAAAAATTATAGAGGAATAAGTTTACTGAGTATACCAGGAAAAGTATACGGTAGAGTTATAATTGAAAGAATTAGAGGTAAGACAGAATGTAGAATTGCGGATGAGCAAGGAGGCTTCAGAGTGGGTAGGGGATGTGTAGATCAAGTGTTTACATTGAAGCATATATGTGAACAGTATTTAGATAAAGGTAGGGAAGTTTTTATTGCATTTATGGATTTAGAAAAGGCATATGATAGAGTGGATAGAGGAGCAATGTGGAAGATGTTGCAAGTATATGGAATAGGTGGTAAGTTACTAAATGCTGTAAAGAGCTTTTATGAGGATAGTGAGGCTCAGGTTAGGGTGTGTAGAAGAGAGGGAGAATACTTCCCGGTAAAAGTAGGTCTTAGACAGGGATGTGTAATGCCACCATGGTTGTTTAATATATTTATAGATGGGGTTGTAAAAGAAGTAAATGCTAGGGTGTTCGGGAGAGGGGTGGGATTAAATTATGGGGAATCAAATTCAAAATGGGAATTGACACAGTTACTTTTTGTTGATGATACTGTGCTTATGAGAGATTCTAAAGAAAAATTGCAAAGGTTAGTGGATGAGTTTGAGAATGTGTGTAAAGGTAGAAAGTTGAAAATGAACATAGAAAAGAGTAAGGTGATGAGGGTATCAAATGATTTAGATAAAGAAAAATTGGATATCAAATTGTGGAGGAGGAGTATGGAAGAAGTGAATGTTTTCAGATATTTGGGAGTTGACGTGTCGGCGGATGGATTTATGAAGGATGAGGTTAATCATAGAATTGATGAGGGAAAAAAGGTGAGTGGTGCGTTGAGGTATATGTGGAGTCAAAAAACGTTATCTATGGAGGCAAAGAAGGGAATGTATGAAAGTATAGTAGTACCAACACTCTTATATGGATGTGAAGCTTGGGTGGTAATTGCAGCAGCGAGGAGACGGTTGGAGGTAGTGGAGATGTCCTGTCTAAGGGCAATGTGTGGTGTAAATATTATGTAGAAAATTCGGAGTGTGGAAATTAGGAGAAGGTGTGGAGTTAATAAAAGCATTAGTCAGAGGGCAGAAGAGGGGTTGTTGAGGTGGTTCTGTCATTTAGAGAGAATGGATCAAAGTAGAATGACATGGAAAGCATATAAATCTATAGAGGAAGGAAAGAGGGGTAGGGGTCGTCCTCCAAAGGGTTGGAAAGAGGGGGTAAAGGAGGTTTTGTGGGCGAGGAGCTTGGACTTTCAGCAAGCGTGCATGAGCGTGTTAGATAGGAGTGAATGGAGACGATTGATACTTGGGACCTGACGATCTGTTGGAGTGTGAGCAGGGTAATATTTAGTGAAGGGATTCAGGGAAACCGGTTATTTTCATATAGTCGGACTTGAGTCCTGGAAATGGGAAGTACAATGCCTGCACTTTAAAGGAGGGGTTTGGGATATTGGCAGTTTGGAGGGATATGTTGTGTATCTTTATACGTATATGCTTCTAAACTGTTGTATTCTGAGCACCTCTGCAAAAGCAGTGATAATGTGTGAGTGTGGTGAAAGTGTTGAATGATGATGAAAGTATTTTCTTTTTGGGGATTTTCTTTCTTTTTTGGGTCACCCTGCCTCGGTTGGAGACGACCGACTTGTTGAAAAAAAAAAAAAAATTTATATATATAAATATATATATATATATATAAATGTATATATATATAAATATATATATATATATAAATGTATATATATATAAATATATATATATATATATATATATATAAATGTATATATATATATATATATATATATAAATGTATATATATATATATATATAAGTAGTCAAAAAAGGGGCTGGAGCATCCCTTCCGGAAAAAGGCATGCGGCTGGAGCATCCCTTCCGGTTTAGCCGTGAGGCAGAGACATCCCTTCCGGTCTAGGACCAGCAGCTGGAGGGTCACCTTTTCACACCTAGGTGTTACTTCCGGTTTTGACCATGACCTCGCCCTCGAGACTACCTCACCCTTGACCCCCCAATCAGTACCCCCTCCCACGACCCCCCCCCCTTCGCGACCCCCCTTCGCGACCCCGCGCGCCCGCCCGCGCGCCCCGCCCCGCCCGCGCGCCCTTCGCGACCCCCGCCCCGCGCCTTCTGCTGCGCCTTCTGCAGCGTCATCCGGATCGCCCCCGCGCCTCGAATTTTTTTTTTCTTATGATCTCCTCGGATCAAGGTTTTTGGATTCCCCCCTATGGGGTTTTTCGAAATTCTCCATCTCCTTGGATCAAATTTTTTGGGTACCCCTCCTTTCACCCCCATCCCCAAACAATTTCTCGAAATCAAATTCTCCATCTCCTTGGATCAAGTTTTTTTTGGGTACCCCTCCTTTCACCCCAAATTTTCTCGACAATACCATGACTCCATCTCCTCGGATCAAGTTTTTTGGATCCCCCCTATGGGGTTTTCGAAATTCTCCATCTCCTTGGATCAAATTTTTGGATTACCCCTCCCACTTTCACCCCCAAATTTTCTCGACAATACCATGACTCCATCTCCTCAGATCAAATTTTTAAGGTTCCCCCTCCCCCTTTCACCCCCCCCCCCAATCCCAAAAATTTCTCGATAATACAAGTTTTTGGATTCCCCCCCCTATGGGGGTTTTGAATTTCTTATGATCACCTTGGATCAAATTTTTGGATTACCCCTCCCACTTTCACTCCCACCCCAAAATTTCTCGATAATACCAAGACTCCATCTCCTTGGATCAAGGTTTTTGGATTCCCCCCTCTGGGGGTAAGCATTCAAATGAACTCCTCCTATGGGGCATGCTTACTACAGGTCTAATGAAGGGTGTTTACTCGGCGGTCAGTGACGTCACGTGTTGACCCAGCACACAGGTTGAATCTTGTCTACCCTTTTACCCACCCACCCAAACCCTCACACTCCAACCAACACCTCGCAATTTTCACTCATAACCCCCAATTTTCTCGTTTTAACCCTTTTAGTTCATTAAAGTTAATAAGGGGACACATGCATCAGAAAGTCACCACATCGCTTACATCCACTTTCGTTAAATTCACTACTCACAATTTTACATATTACGAAGTTAAATACGCACTTTTACTTTGAACATCTTCAAAACACTCTCATAAATCATTTGAATACTCACAAAAAATACCTTTATACATTTCCAAACAACACTGAAATACTCCAAAAAACATCATTCGAACACCCCCAAATCACCTTTGAATACTCCCAGAACACCTTCATAAATACTCTTGCACATCATTTGAACACCTTCATAAGTACTCTCATAATCATTTGTACACCTTCAAAAAACACCTTTGAATACTCACATAAACACCCTTGAACACCTTCAAAACACCTTCAAAGCACTCTCATAATCATTTGAACACACTCAAAACACCTTTGAATAACCTCAAAACACCTTTGAACACCTTCAAAAACACCCTTGAACACCTTCAAAACACCCTTGAACACCTTCAAAAACAACATTTGAACACACTCAAAACACCTTTGAACATTTCCAAAACACTATTTGAGTACTCCCAAATAAGATTTTACATCTCTAATTTATCTGCACTTTCATTAAATTACAACTCATCCCTCAGTCTCCAGACTAGGCATTTTCTCGTTTTTACCCTTTTAGTTCATTAAAGTTATTAAGGGGACACAATACATCAGAAAAAAAAAAAAGTCACAAAAACTAACTCAAACACTTTACTTTGAACACCCCCAAAAACACTCTCATAATCATTTGTACACCTTCAAAAAACACCTTTGAATACTCACATAAACACCCTTGAACACCTTCAAAACACCTTTGAATAACCTCAAAACACCTTTGAACACCTTCAAAACACCCTTGAACACCCTTGATCACCTTCAAAAAAAAACAACATTTGAACACACTCAAAACACCTTTGAACACCTTTGAACATTTCCAAACAACACTGAAACACTTCCAAAAAAACACAATTTGAGTACTCCCAATTACACCACTGATTACTACTAAAACACCGCTGAATTCAATCAAAACACCCTTCAACACCTTCAAACACCCTTGAACACCTTCAAAACACTCTTGAACACCTTCAAAAACACCTTTGAACATTTCCAAAACACTATTTGAGTACTCCCAATTACACCACTGAATACTACTAAAACACCGATGAATTCAATCAAAACACCCTTCAACACCTTCAAAACACCTTTGAACACCTTTGAACATTTCCAAAAAACACTCTCATAATCATTTGAACACACTCAAAACACCTTTGAATAACCTCAAAACACCTTTGAATATCGTTTTTTAAACTAATTTCATCACAACCCACTTATATCATCTTTTTTCGGTAACTCTAATTCGACTACACTACCCTCATCAATTACCAACAAATTTTACTCGTTTTAACTAATGTCATCACTGTAACCAAGATTTTCACAAAAAAAAAAAAAACTCTATGACACCTAACACACACGCACACACACCCCACAACACCCACAATTTTTCTCTACATCAGAAAAGTCACAAAACAACCCACTTATAATGCCTTGCATTTAGTTCGACAACAACACTCCACATCCTTGACAACACCCACATCCCAATACCCCACACACACACACACACACACACACACACATTTACACACACATCTCACCTAGCCTAACTCTAATCTAATCGCATCCTAAATTTACGCAATTTGCTCTAATTTAATTCCAATTTATCTTATTCACTTAAAATATTCTGACCTACGACCTACTTCACTTATTCTAACCCATTCTAGTTTCAATTTCCAACTTGGTCTTATTCTATTCTGGGTTCTGTTTAATTGAATTCACTTTGCTCTATTCTGAGCCTAATATATTCTAATTTAGTTTGGTTCTGTTCTAACTTGGTCTTTAATTTGGTCTCCAATTTGCTTCAATTTGTTTGTTTAATTTAATTTGGTTCTAATTTGTTTGGTCTCTGTTTCAATTTATTCTATTGAATTTATATTCTACCTAGGTTATATTGGAATACTTAAAACAGCCATTATTTATACTCCAGAATATTACGACTCATTTTGATATTTCCAACAGTTTGAAAAATTCTTTGTTGTTACCGAATATTGCTGTTAGTAAAACACACACGGTAGAAACATATTTCATTTCTCTGAATAGAAAAGAGCCACCTCGCTGAGATTATTGTGGTCACCACAACATTACGGTAATGCGGACCACACTAAGTGTAAGAACATAACAGGCCTGCAAAACACCAGCCAGACAGGCGCCGAATGTGGGTAATATTCAAGGTAGAAAATGCTTTTTTCAGGCACCACTGCTCATTCTACTCTGCCCTGCCTACCCCAATTTGCTCCCTACCACTTAATTACTTCCACTGACCCTGGCCCCATCTCCTTATCACTGATTTTCTTATCTTGGCCCCACCCCAATTTACCCTGGGTTCTGTCTCATTAAATACTTCATCTTGCCCCACGCACTATTCTACCACCTTATCACATTTAATACTACCTATCTTGGTTCCCAACTTACCTAATTCTGGTTGAATTTAATTTGTTCACTCTAATTTATCTTAATTAACGGTTCTACTAATTATTCTAATTTACTTGGTTCTATAACTTGTTTAGTTCAAAGTGTCTAATTTAATTTATTCTACCTAATTTGCCCTAATCAACTTTGTAATAACGATCTAATTGTTTGTTCTACTCCACTTGGCCCTACGGCCCTAATTTCCACTTATTCTAATTTGGCTCTATTCTGTAAGCCACCCCAATTTGTCTTATTCTAATTAGCCATTTTTGCTTTATCACCTTCAAAACATTCATATATTGGAGACCTTCTTTCTCAATATCTTCATTCATACCTTAATATTCATCATAGACACTTCAAGATTACATCACTTTATAAAGCATTTGAGTATCATTATAAACAGGCCTTAGCTTGTGTCACTGAAGTCTTTCCCAAAATAATATTGCTTCCTGGGGCCAAGATGGTCATCTTCACTTGCTCAGCAGCTACACTTAGCTCATAACAGGCTATCTGTCAGTCTCTTCTCAGTTCTCACTACAATATTAGCATAAAATAATTTCATACACTTTTATTATGAGACATTGTTATATTTAAATATTATTGATTACTTGAATTGCTCCTGAATACTACTGATTTTCTTTCAAAGCCACACTCAAAATAATAATAAATACTTTCGGAATACTAAAATATCTGCTTATTAATAATATCATTGAATACCACACACAGAAATTGTTACCATTATCAACATTCTTTTGAGAAATTAAACATTGCAATTAAGCACATTTATGAAAGATGAACACAGTTTAATATTTGACACATTACCCAACAGGTTTGTAAGCATAATATACATAGATAATGTCATTTACTATGTCATTTACTAAATACATATTTAGTAAAAGTCAATTATGGTAGTTATTACACATATACAAAAATATATTTGACAATATAGCATTACTGTTACATTAACATGATAAAGGGGAGAGTTACTAGTATACATTTATGTTACACATCACATTTGGCTTTCAGCTTTATTTATTTTACATATTTAAGAATATATTATATAGTTACAGATGAGGTCTCAACACAAGACATTTAGTACTATTACAATAAATATGATTATTGCTTCTTATATTTATAAAGTATTGTCATTTGTCAATATTAATATTAGTATCATTAAAATAGATTATGTATTCGTGTTCAGCGGAGCCATTGAAATACTTTATTAAACATCAAAAAGATATACATTAGAACACATAACACTTTCATTAATACCTATAAATAGCACATGAGCACTAGTAACATATCATCATCACAGGGAATAACACATAGACACTAATATATGCTGCACATTAATTGTGAACAGATATGAGACATATGGCACATTTAAGATATACACATTACTTCCTGAAACTTCCTTCCTGTTCATTCTGCACTTGAGCTGCTCTTAACCCCCGATTTATTCCATCACGACGCAGTGGAAGCCAGAGTGCAGTAGGTGTGTTGGAGCGGTGATGGTTCCTCTGGTTCCTGCGTCGTGATGGAACTGTCGTGGGGTTAAAACAGTCAGGAGATATACGGGAATGAATAAGGAAGCAAAGTTTTAAGGGTGATGTGTAAGGTCTGAAGTTGAGGTGAATGTCTAGATTTGGTGTGTATGTCTCATGTCCAATTTGCAAATTAAATGTATAATATGTGGGTGTCTGTGTATTATTTTTTTTTTGTGATAGTGATACGTTATAGTGCCCATGTTATGCTATAGATATGGAAGTGTTGTGTATTTGTGTATGTCTTATTTTGTGGAATGTTTAAAAATATGTTTATGATCATAGTAGTTTGGATGCATGATCTTAGATTTTGGTGATCTTGGTGATTAGTGTTGATAGATGACGGTAAACAGGATATGGAATTGCGTGATCGTGATTTTGTGTGAATAATTATAAAAATGTAAGCTTTCAGATCTTGGTGTTGGGGATCATAAATCTGGTGTAATCGTCTGATATAGTGTTCTTAGATAATGGGGTACACAGGTAGAAATCAAGGGGTTAGGTGTGATGTTACAACCACCAAGTAACACAATGGGCGGACGTCACTGAGTGTGAGCTCGTCGGTCTTGTATGTAGACACGTGTTGGTGGTAGTGAGGCAGTGTACTGGACATTGTCAAATATGATTTTTTTGTGTGTGTGTGTGTGAAATGTTTATAAATGATTGTTTCAGATATTAGTGATTTGAGGTAAGTGAACATGGGTGGGATTGTAGTTGGTGATTGTCTTATATTATGTGTGTGTACAAGATATGTTTTATTGATGGTGACTGTGTACTAAGTGTTTATGTATTAGGGTTTGTGTTCATGCTTTTTTTTTTTTCATGCACCAAATGGGAGGGAGTTCTGTCATAGTGATTTGAGGGGATTTCTATAAAAAGGATGTTAGATGGTGATGTTGAACTTAGTTTCTGGTGATTTGCTGGTGATTGGTAGTATCCAGTGGTGATTTGGTAGTAATCAGTAGTGTTTTTTGGGAGTATTCGGAGGTGTTTGATGGTGTTTTTTTTTGAAGGTGTTCAAATGATGTGCAGAGCATTTTTTGAAGAAGATCAGTGGTGTTCAGAGTTGGTTCAAAGTTAGTCAGTGTGTTAGATATGGTAATGTCTCATGTCATAAGTGTATGAGTTAGTTTTTTTTTTGTGCTAATGTTGTAAAGTCTGGAGACTGAGGGAGGAGTTTGGTGGATGTGTTGTAATTTAATGAAATGTGTAAGTGTAGATAAATTAGAGATGATAAATCTTATTTGGGAGTAATCAAAATGATATTTTGGAAGTGCTTCGGTGTTGTTTGGAAATGTTCAAAGGTGTTTATGTGAGTACTCAAATGCTTTATGAGAGTGTTCGAAGTAATCTTGGGGTTGTTCTGTAGTGAGATGATAAAGGTTGTGGATGAGAGATATTGAGAAAAGGGGGTCTCAAATGAAGGTGTTCAAAGTAAAGTGAGTAGGTTAGGATAAGTTAGGTTAGGTTATTTTAGGTTAGGTTAGGTTAGGTTAGGATAAGTTAGGTTAGGTTCGTTATTTTAGGTTAGGTTAGGTTAGGATAGGTTAGGTTAGGATAAGTTAGATTAGGTTAGCTTAGGATAAGTTAGGTTAGGTTAGGCTAGGTTAGGTTATGTTAGGTAAGGTTAGGTTAGGACAGGTTAGGATAGGTTAGGTTAGGTTAGGTTCGGTAGGTTAGGTAAGGTTAGGTTAGGTTAAGTTAGGTAGTATTCGAGGTGTTTGATGGGGTTAGGTTAGGTTAGGATAGGTTAGGTTAGGTTAGGATAGAGGTGTTTGATGGAGTTAGGTTGGGTTAGGTTAGGTTAGGTTAGGATAGAGGTGATTGATGGAGTTAGGTTAGGTTCGGTTAGGTGAGGTTAGGTTAGGTTAGGAATTAGGTTAGGTTAGGTTAGGTTAGGTTAGGATAGACAGTTGGTCTAGGAAAGAGATGATTTTCTACCTTGGATGTTACCCGCATTTCATGGCGCCTGTCTGTCCTGAGTTGACGCAGGTGTTATGTTCTACCTTGGGTGTGAACCGCATTACGCCATGTGTTGTGGTGACCCACAATGAGTCTCTCAGAGCGAGGACAGTGCTTCTATTCGGAAATCGAGTAATATTTCTACCATTGAGCGTGTTTTACCAACAAGAAAATAATGTTCGATTTACGATAAAGTTTTCAAAACTAATTTGGAAATATCCAAAATGGAGTCGTTCAAAGTAATTCTGGAGTACTCAAATAGTGTTCTGGGGGTGTTCCAATATATTATAGGTTAGGTTAGGTTAGGTTAGGTTAGGTTAGGTTAGGTTAGGTTAGGTTAGGTTAGGTTAGGTTAGGTTAGGTTAGGCTAGGTTAGGTTAGGATAAGTTAGGTTAGGTTAGGTTAGGGCTAGGTTAGGTTATGTTAGGTCAGGTTAGGTTAGGGTAGGTTCGGTTAGGTTAGGTTAGGTTAAGTTAGGTTAGGTTAGGCTAGGTTAGGTTAGGATAAGTTAGGTAAGGTTAGGTTAGGTTAGGTTAGGCTAGGTTAGGATAAGATAGGTTAGGTTAGGTTAGGTTAGGTTAGGTTAGGTTAGGATAAGTTAGGTTAGGTTAGGCTAGGTTAGGGATGTGTGTGTATGTGTGTGTGTGTGTGTGTGTGTGGGATGTGGGATGTGGGTGTTGTGGGATGTGGGTGTTGTTGTCGAACTAGAGATACCGAAAAGACGTTATAAGTGGGTTGTTTTTGTGACTTTTTCTGATGTAGTGTGTCCCCTTATTAACTTTAATGAACTAAAAGGGTTAAAACGAGAAAAAAAAAAAAGGGAGGTGTGGGTGTTGTGACTTTCTGATGAAATTAGATAAAACGAGAAAAAATTGTGGGTGTTGTGGGTTGTGGGGTGTTGTGGGATGTGGGTGTTGATCTTAGTTTATGGTGATTTTGGTGGTGTTTTTGAGTGTATTCAGTGGTGTTTTAGTATTCAGTGGTGTATTTGGGAGTACTCAAATGGTGTTTTTGGAAGTGTTTCAGTGTTGTTTGGAAATGTTCAAAGGTGTTCAAAGGTGTTTTGAGTGTGTTCAAATGTTGTTTTTTTTTGAAGGTGATCAAGGGTGTTCAAGGGTGATTTGAAGGTGTTCAAAGGTGTTTTGAGGTTATTCAAAGGTGTTTTGAGTGTGTTCAAATGATTATGAGAGTGTTTTGAATGTGTTCAAATGTGTTTTGAAGGTGTTCAAAGGTGTTTTTGAAGGTGTTGAAGGGTGTTTTGAGTGTGTTCAAGGGTGTTTGAAGGTGTTGAAGAGTGTTTTGATTGAATTCAGCGGTGTTTTAGTAGTAATCAGTGGTGTAATTGGGAGTACTCAAATAGTGTTTTGGAAATGTTCAAAGGTGTTTATGTGAGTATTCAAATGATTATGAGAGTGTTTTGGGGGTGTTCAAAGTAAAGTGTTTGAGTTAGTTTTTGTGACTTTTTTTTCTGATGTATTGTGTCCCCTTAATAACTTTAATGAACTAAAAGGGTAAAAACGAGAAAAATTGTGGGTGTTGTGGGGTGTGTGTGCGTGTGTGTTAGGTGTCATAGAGTTTTTTTTTTTTTGTGAAAATCTTGGTTACAGTGATGACATTAGTTAAAACGAGTAAAATTTGTTGGTAATTGATGAGGGTAGTGTAGTCGAATTAGAGTTACCGAAAAAAGATGATATAAGTGGGTTGTGATGAAATTAGTTTAAAAACGATATTCAAAGGTGTTTTGAGGTTATTCAAAGGTGTTTTGAGTGTGTTCAAATGATTATGAGAGTGTTTTTTGGAAATGTTCAAAGGTGTTCAAAGGTGTTTTGAAGGTGTTGAAGGGTGTTTTGATTGAATTCATCGGTGTTTTAGTAGTATTCAGTGGTGTAATTGGGAGTACTCAAATAGTGTTTTGGAAATGTTCAAAGGTGTTTTTGAAGGTGTTCAAGAGTGTTTTAAAGGTGTTCAAGGGTGTTTGAAGGTGTTGAAGGGTGTTTTGATTGAATTCAGCGGTGTTTTAGTAGTAATCAGTGGTGTAATTGGGAGTACTCAAATTGTGTTTTTTGGAAGTGTTTCAGTGTTGTTTGGAAATGTTCAAAGGTGTTCAAAGGTGTTTTGAGTGTGTTCAAATGTTGTTTTTTTTGAAGGTGATCAAGGGTGTTCAAGGGTGTTTTGAAGGTGTTCAAAGGTGTTTTGAGGTTATTCAAAGGTGTTTTGAAGGTGTTCAAGGGTGTTTATGTGAGTATTCAAAGGTGTTTTTTGAAGGTGTACAAATGATTATGAGAGTGTTTTTGGGGGTGTTCAAAGTAAAGTGTTTGAGTTAGTTTTTGTGACTTTTTTTTTTTTCTGATGTATTGTGTCCCCTTAATAACTTTAATGAACTAAAAGGGTAAAAACGAGAAAATGCCTAGTCTGGAGACTGAGGGATGAGTTGTAATTTAATGAAAGTGCAGATAAATTAGAGATGTAAAATCTTATTTGGGAGTACTCAAATAGTGTTTTGGAAATGTTCAAAGGTGTTTTGAGTGTGTTCAAATGTTGTTTTTGAAGGTGTTCAAGGGTCTTTTGAAGGTGTTCAAGGGTGTTTTGAAGGTGTTCAAAGGTGTTTTGAGGTTATTCAAAGGTGTTTTGAGTGTGTTCAAATGATTATGAGAGTGCTTTGAAGGTGTTTTGAAGGTGTTCAAGGGTGTTTATGTGAGTATTCAAAGGTGTTTTTTGAAGGTTTACAAATGATTATGAGAGTACTTATGAAGGTGTTCAAATGATGTGCAAGAGTATTTATGAAGGTGTTCTGGGAGTATTCAGAGGTGATTTGGGGGTGTTCGAATGATGTTTTTTGGAGTATTTCAGTGTTGTTTGGAAATGTATAAAGGTATTTTTTGTGAGTATTCAAATGATTTATGAGAGTGTTTTGAAGATGTTCAAAGTAAAAGTGCGTATTTAACTTCGTAATATGTAAAATTGTGAGTAGTGAATTTAACGAAAGTGGATGTAAGCGATGTGGTGACTTTCTGATGCATGTGTCCCCTTATTAACTTTAATGAACTAAAAGGGTTAAAACGAGAAAATTGGGGGTTATGAGTGAAAATTGCGAGGTGTTGGTTGGAGTGTGAGGGTTTGGGTGGGTGGGTAAAAGGGTAGACAAGATTCAACCTGTGTGCTGGGTCAACACGTGACGTCACTGACCGCCGAGTAAACACCCTTCATTAGACCTGTAGTAAGCATGCCCCATAGGAGGAGTTCATTTGAATGCTTACCCCCAGAGGGGGGAATCCAAAAACCTTGATCCAAGGAGATGGAGTCTTGGTATTATCGAGAAATTTTGGGGTGGGAGTGAAAGTGGGAGGGGTAATCCAAAAATTTGATCCAAGGTGATCATAAGAAATTCAAAACCCCCATAGGGGGGGGAATCCAAAAACTTGTATTATCGAGAAATTTTTGGGATTGGGGGGGGGGTGAAAGTGGGAGGGGGAACCTTAAAAATTTGATCTGAGGAGATGGAGTCATGGTATTGTCGAGAAAATTTGGGGTGAAAGTGGGAGGGGTAATCCAAAAATATGATCCAAGGAGATGGAGAATTTCGAAAACCCCATAGGGGGGATCCAAAAAACTTGATCCGAGGAGATGGAGTCATGGTATTGTCGAGAAAATTTGGGGTGAAAGGAGGGGTACCCAAAAAAAACTTGATCCAAGGAGATGGAGAATTTGATTTCGAGAAATTGTTTGGGGATGGGGGTGAAAGGAGGGGTACCCAAAAAATTTGATCTGAGGAGATGGAGAATTTCGAAAAACCCCATAGGGGGGAATCCAAAAACCTTGATCCGAGGAGATCATAAGAAAAAAAAATTCGAGGCGCGGGGGCGATCCGGATGACGCTGCAGAAGGCGCAGCAGAAGGCGCGGGCGGGGGTCGCGAAGGGCGCGCGGGGCGGGGCGGGGCGCGCGGGCGGGCGCGCGGGCGGGGGGTCGCGAAGGGCGCGGGCAGGCGCGCGGGCGGGCGCGCGGCGCGACGGCGGGGTCGCGAAGGGGGGTCGCGAAGGGGGGGGGGTCGTGGGAGGGGGTACTGGTTGGGGGGTCAAGGGTGAGGTAGTCTCGAGGGCGAGGTCATGGTCAAAACCGGAAGTAACACCTAGGTGTGAAAAGGTGACCCTCCAGCTGCTGGTCCTAGACCGGAAGGGATGTCTCTGCCGCACGGCTAAACCGGAAGGGATGCTCCAGCCGCATGCCTTTTTCCGGAAGGGATGCTCCAGCCGCTTTTTTGACTACTTATGTATATATATATGTATATATATATATGTATATATATATATATATATATATATATATATATATATATATATATATATATATATATAGTGCCGAATATGTAAAACTGGTCAATTAGCAAGAACTCATTTAAAATTAAGTCCTTTCTAAAATTTTCTCTTATACGTTTAAAGATATATTTTTTCATTAATGTTAATGTAAAAATTTATAATTTTGCACCAAAAGAATCTTAGAAAACTTACCTAACCTTATTATAACAAGAACAATTTATTTTAGCCTAACCCAACTAAATATATTTTAGATTTGTTTACAATAATTTAATACCAAACAAACACAGTGAAATATATTTTTTTCGTTAGGTTCAGAATGATTTTGGCGAAATTATTGCATACACAAATTTTCATTTGTCCTATATGGCAAGATGAACGTTGCTATTTAAGCCAAGATAGCAAGTTCTGCCTATTCGGCACGACATATATATATATATATATATATATATATATATATATATATATATATATATATATATATATATATATATATATATATATATATGCAATAAGATCACAGTAAACAGGTGATTTCAGAATATGCAAAACAACCACTCTGAAAGAATAGAGAAATTCCAATCGCTTTCGTGACTACTCACATTGAGTAGTCACGAAAGCGCTTGGAATTTCTCTATTCTTTCAGAGTGGTTGTTTTGCATATATATATATATATATATATATATATATATATATATATATATATATATATATATATATATATATATATATATATATATATAAGAATGAAAAGCTGGGGTGGTACGGGAAGTGGAATATTCAAACGGCTTCAGGAAGAAATCCAAATATTCTTCCTTGAAGCCTTTTTATCCACTTCTCCGAGGCTATGGGTCCCACAATTTACACCAGAGGTGGACCCCATATCTGTTAAATATATATATATATATATATATATATATATATATATATATATATATATATATATACATACATACATACATACATACATACATACATACGTACATACAACCCTTTGTTCTGATAAACCTCTCTTATAGGCTAAAAAATTATCCCCATAAATGCTTGCTCTGCAGCCTTTTGGTTGTTGGCCTGATCAGCCAGACTATTGGTGCTAGCAGCACACAGTCTAACGTAAGCACCACAACCTGGCTGATCTTGTTTGTGTTGTGTTTTAGTGCTCGGGCAAGTTGTTTGCTGGTGGCTGCCGCTGCTTCCTTCAATATGCATGAAGATATCATGTTCCCTGCCATTGCCTATGATGTTAACAGCTCTGGGAGAGAGAGAGAGAGAGAGAGAGAGAGAGAGAGAGAGAGAGAGAGAGAGAGAGAGAGAGAGAGAGAGAGAGAGAGAGAGAGAGGGAGGTAGGGAGGGAGGTTTCTTCACTTCCTCACCACTTGTTTCAGTATTCACTAGTTTTGTGCAGTTAACACTTCTCACATCTGTTAGTGTTTACTTGGAGACGGTTTCCGAGGTTAAAGGCTCCTGGGACCCGATCACAGACTAGAACTGAAGAAGCCATTCCTGACGAAATATTTCCTCAGTCAAATATCCTGACACTATGCATGTGTTTTATCTCCCGCTTGTCAGTATTTATACCGTCTCTTACCCAAGTCTCCTGGTGAATGACCTGATTATGCTATATCTTACCCGGGTCTCCTGGTGGATGACCTGATCATACCATCTCTTACCCAGGTCTGCTGGTGGATGACGTGATCACACTATCTCTTACACAGGTCTCCTGGTGAATGACCTGATCATTCCTTATCTTACTCAGGTCTCCTGGTGGATGACCTGATCACACTATCTCTTACCCAGGTCTCCTGATGAATGACCTGATCATACTATATCTTACTTAGGTATGGTGGATAACCTGATCATACTATATCTTACCCAGGTCTCCTGGTGGATGACCTGATCATTCCATCTCTTACCCAGGTCTCCTGGTGGATGACCTGATCATTCCATCTCTTACCCAGGGTTTGATGTTCAACTCTTAATCTTCAATCAACTAGTGTCACTTAATTTCCTGCGTTTAAAATTCGTTAGAAAATGAACGCTCCAAAGCAGTACGATAGTCCCGTACTGCCAGACATAAGCCACCTATTATTGGCTGTTACTTATATGTCAACGTAAGTTTACGTGGGTTAACCTAATCGAGTATAACAAATATTAAATTTTCGTAGTATGTTAAATCGGATGATATTTGAGGGACTGGTTTCAAATCTGTCATAACAGAGTGAGATATACGGGAGAAAGTGTACAGTAACCCACTGAAAAGCAGGGGCACCATCAGCATAATAAGAGAACAATGTATCAGCATCCGTGGTCTCAGACATTGTAACATCTTACCAGAAGATATTAGAAACACTTGCCGGGACAAGTGTAGAGGTCTTCAAGAGGAAACTCGACAAATACCTCCGCCAGACGCCAGATCAACCAGGCCACCAGCGGCAGTAACCTGATCATACTGCTGCTGGCAAACACCAGACAAGACTAGCACAGGGAATAGTTGCAGTAGAAAAATTCTCAAACACCGTCAGAGTATATCAAAGGAGTGATTTCAGTATAAAGATTTGAGACCAGTCCCTGTAAGATATTCCAGGTGTAGATTATGATGTATCTCTCTCGCCTGCGTTCCAGTGAGTACAGATCAAGTGACTCCAAACGTTCCCAGTAAATAAGGTGTTTGACAAAACTTATATAGCGCAGAACTAATGGAACAGTAATTCGTATGTACAAGCAGGTTGGTAACTAGTTGGTTATCCATTCGTATATTTCATGAAAAATAGTTTGGCGATACCGACAAGGTGTGGAAAAAAGACACTTATGTACAGTTCAGGATATTTATTAGAGGAAACTGTACATAAGTATCTTTTTTTCCACATATACTTCATATTGAGTACTTCACATTTCATTCAATTTCTGTAATGTGTGTGTACTTACCGAGTTGTGTTTCTTTATTTGTGTTGGCTGACATTCATTGTTTATCTCCTTAAGAACCGTATTGCAATTTTTCGTGAAACAGTGTAAAGAGGTGTTGCGTCCACCACGTGCTTCCTACTCTAATGATCTTCCAACTACGTTTTTCAGTAGCCCTAACTTTATGAAACTTTTACTACGGTAAGCTTGAGGATGCTATGTAAAAAAAATGAAATGTGTCAACTTTGCGTCTAAATGGGTCTGTTGTGCGTATGTTCACTGACAATGTTATCTGTTAGTGGTTCTGGGGATTATCTTCCCCACAGTTTTATCTAAGACTAGGCCTCCTTGGTTGGAATGGAAATATCTCAGACTAGGCCTCCTTGGTTGGAATGGAAATATTACAGGATTAAGAACCATAGGTGGAGCTGTTCGGTAAACTCCTCCATAGGGACACAAACCTAATCTTGCGTCTGACCTTTATGGGCAGATTATATTTCCTCGTAAAACTGTGTTCACTATTTGCCTAGACCACCTCTCCAGTTTGAGCTTACGTTTGACTGAGTGCCCAAAGCTCATTCTATACGCATAGTACTCGCTTCAGTACTCTCACGACCGAAAAGTCCCTGGATATTACCAGAAAACGATCCCAGAAGTCACTCACTGGCCCCGAGGCGTGGTCCGACCCTAGGCCTCCTGGTTGATGGCCTACCTCGAGTCTACCTGGAGGGCATTCCGGGGATCAACGTCCCCGCGGCCCGGTCCACGACCAGGCCTCCCGGTTGATCAGAGCCTGATCAACGAGGCTGTTGCTGCTGGCCGCACGTAATCCAACGTACGAACCACAGCCCGGCTGATCCGGCACCGTCTTTAAGTATCTGTCCAGCTCCCTCTTGAAAACAACCAGGGGTCTTCCCGTAATGCCCCTTATTGCTGGTGGGAGGCTGTTGAACAGTCTTGGGCCCCGGACACTTATTGTGTTTTCTCTTAGTGTACCAGTGACGCCCCTACTTTTCACTGGGGGTATGTTGCATCGCCTGCCAAGTCTTTTGCTTTCGTATGGAGTGATTGCTGTTGGTGCTAGCCGCACGGAGCCCAAAATATACACCAAAGGCCGGCTTCAATATTTGAGCTAGCTAAGATGTATATGAGCAAGACTCTGTACTTGCTAACCAAACCATACCATGGGTGGGGATAGAACCCACGATCAGAGAGTCATAAAACTCCAGTCCGACGAGCTAGCCACTGCGCCAGCTGGCTACAACAAGATCGCGGGTTCTATCCCAGCCCGTGGTATGGTTTGTTGGCAATCGTGTCATTACGATTTTTTGAGTCTGTACTTGCTGCCCATATTGAAGTAGCAGTAAATAGATTTCTAGACGATCTTTTGAGTCACATCCTAAGGGATAGGTCTGAAGGACCTTTAATAATGCTTGGCTTTCAAGGTTGTTCTGGATTAATAATACGATTTTTTTTGCATTAATGTCTGCTGAAGTTAACCAGATTTGTTGTTGTTGAAATAAAAGAAATTACTGTCAAACAACACTGAGTGAAATGCTGGTATAAAGGACCTAACCTAACTTAGAAATGGGCTGCAAAACCTACGTATAAGTGTGACGTAGTTATTAAGAAGATATGTTGTATGCTGGTGTATTCACATCAGGGTGAATAATGCTCTTCAACAAACTCATTCTTTGTGAGAAAATATAAAAACTCTCATTCTTGATTTTTCAATTTGTTATCTCCTGTCTTACCGAGGTTTTACTGTCGTTCCTGTCTTGTCTCTCACACTCGTTACCCTGTCTGTCCTCACAGTCACATTCTTTTTCTCCACCACGATACAATTCAATTCCCCAACAAACCGCAATCACAAATCCCCTGACACCCTAATCTCAATCCCCCACACACTTTAATCCATCTCCGTCGCACGCTTCTGTACAAAACTTTCCCCAACACATCCCAATCACAATCCCCCTTCATGGCCCAATCCCAACGCCCAACATAATCCATTCCCAGACTTTTATCAACACGACTGAATCCTAATCTCCCTCCCTCAGACTCAAATCTCACCTCCATGCCTCAATCTCAACTTCAACAAGTTCCAGTCTCAACCCCACTGCCACTGCACACAGCTATTCTCACCAGGACAGCCAATGTTACATTCAAGAGAATAAAACGTCTTGGCAGGGGTTCCAGGTGGAGTGTATAATAGAGACAAATGGTGTGACAATACACTGTGGTGCAGCCCAGTCCTTAAACAAGACATCATAACATGGCCAACAGGCCTGCTGCAGTGTTCCTCCTTTCTTATGTTCTAACACTTTTGAAAACAGTGAAGAAACTGTTGACCGAGTCTTGAACTGAAAGATGACTTATTTTACATCAGCCGCACGCAGTAGTTGCCTTTTTATTTTGACATCTGAGTACAGATAGGAGGAGCATCTGTCTCGCGCTCAGCAGACGGAAGATCAAGTCTTTACCATATCTTGAGCTGAATGACCCACATGGGTTTAGCGCTTAACATGAATTATTAAATCGCTTATCTTATTTTAATAGTCTTTCGGTTGTAACCTAACCTAATGTGCCTGCAGTCTGTTCCGAGGGTCACTGCCTCTGCGGATGCACGTAGTCTGACGTATGAACCACAGCATGGTTGGTTAGGAAATGACTTTATGAATCTATCCAGTTTCCTCTTGAAAACAGCCAGGGGTCTGTTGATAATCCCTCTTATGCATGATGGGAAGCTGTTGAATATTCTCGGGCCCCTTGCGCTTATTGTGTGGTCTGTTAGTGTACTAGCAGCACCCTTGCTTTCCACACGGGTATATTGTAGCGTCTGTCGAGCCTTTTTCTTTTATACAGAGTGATTTCTGCATGCAGATTTGGGACTAATCTCTCTAGGATTTTCCAGGTGAAAATTATAATGTATGTTTCTTCCCTGCGTTCCAAGGAGTATAGGTCAAGGGACTTAAGACGTTCCCAGTAATTTTAAGGTGCTTGACTGAATTTAAAGTACAGTGAAGGTTCTCTGTACATTCTTCAGATCTGCAATTTCGCCTGCCTTAAAAGGCGCTGTTAGTGTACAACAGTATTCCAGCCTAGAAAGAATAATCGATTTAAAGATGATCATCATTGGCTTGGCATCCCTTGTTTTGAAGGTTCTCATTACACATCCTATCATTTTCCTCTCAGTTGTGATAATGACACTGTTATGGTCCTTGAAGGTGAGATCCCCTACATTATCTAACCCCTTCACATAAGTTTTTCGCTTATTGTGAGGTTAGAATTTGTTTTATACTCCTTTCTAGTTTTTATTTCCTCAAGTAACTTAAATTTGTTCTCACTGAACATCATATCGTTGTCTGTGGCCCATTGGAAGACTTGGTTTATATCCGCTTGGAGGTTTACAGTGTCCTCAGTGGATGACACACCACAGCTGCCTCACAGATTGTGCTGGAGAAAAACATATGATGAGCGAGAAGATGAGGCAGGCGAACGATGAGTTAGACGATGAGACAGTTGATAAGACAAACGATGAGTCGAAAAACGGTGAATCAAACTTATTAAAAGGGGAGAAATATATATATATATATTATATATATATATATATATATATATATATATATATATATATATATATATATATATATATATATATATATATATATATATATATATATGTCGTGCCTTATAGATAAAACTGGTCAATTAGCAAGAACTCATTGCAAACCACTTGGATTCCCAAAAACTGCACAATCCAGGGCAACATGGGTTCAGAGCACGTCGCTCCTGCTCTCGCAACAACTGGATCACTATGATATGGTCTTGGATGCACTGGAAGAAAAACGGAATGTAGATGTAATATACACAGACTTTGCGAAAGCCTTGGACAGGTGGGATGGTGACATACTAGCGCACAAAATACGTGCTGAAAGAATAACTGGCAAAGTGGGAAGATGGATCTTCAACTTTCTAACCAGTCAAGCACAAATAGTTGTGGTAAACAGAGTTAAATCGGAAGCTGCCATAGTGAAAAGTTCTGTTCCACAAGGCACGGTAATCGCCCCCATCCTGTTCCTCATCCTCATATCAGACATAGACAGAGACGTAATCCACAGCACCGTATCATCCTTTGCAGACGATAACTAGGATCTGCATGAGACTGTCATCTGTTGAGGACATGGTTAACCTCCAAGAAGATATAAACAGCTTTCCAATGGGCAACGGAAAACAATATGATGTTCAATGAAGACAAATTCCAACTACTCCGTTATGTAAAGCTGGAGGAAATAATTAGAACTGTGTATACTGCAAACTCTGGTCATACAATAGAGCGAAAAAATAATGTGAGGGACCTGGGAGGATCACAACAGTGCCACGATCACAAGTGCAAAGAAAATGATAGGATGGATAATGAGAACGTTCAGAGCAAGAGATGCCAAGCCAATGATGATCCTTTTCAAATCACTTGTTTTCCCTAGGCTGGAATACTGCTGTACATTAACATCTTCGTTCAAAGCAGGTGAAATTGCAGATCTAGAGAGTGTACAGAGAACCTTTACTGCACATACAAGTTCCATCAAACACCTCAACTACTGGGAACGCTTGGAAGCACTTGACTTGTACTCGCTGGAACATAGGCGAGATATATATATCATAATCTACATCTGGAAAATCCTAAAAAAAATGGTCCCGAATCTGCACACAGAAATCACTCCCTACAAAAGTAAAAGACTTGACACACGGTGCAAAATGCCCCCAATGAAAAGCAGGGGCGCCATTGGTACACTAAGAGAAAACACCATGAGTGTCCGGGGCCCAAGACTGTTCAACAGCCTTATATATATATATATATATATATTTTTTTTTTTTTTTTTTTTTTTTTTTTTTCAACAAGTCGGCCGTCTCCCACCGAGGCAGGGTGACCCAAAAAAGAAAGAAAATCCCCAAAAAGAAAATACTTTCATCATCATTCAACACTTTCACCACACTTGCACATTATCACTGTTTTTGCAGAGGTGCTCAGAATACAACAGTCTAGAAGCATACACATATAAAGATACACAACATATCCCTCCAAACTGCCAATATCCCAAACCCCTCCTTTAAAGTGCAGGCATTGTACTTCCCATTTCCAGGACTCAAGTCCGACTATATGAAAATAACCGGTTTCCCTGAATCCCTTCACTAAATATTACCCTGCTCACACTCCAACAGATCGTCAGGTCCCAAGTACCATTCGTCTCCATTCACTCCTATCTAACACGCTCACGCACGCTTGCTGGAAGTCCAAGCCCCTTACCCACAAAACCTCCTTTACCCCCTCTCTCCAACCCTTTCGAGGACGACCCCTACCCCGCCTTCCTTCCCCTATAGATTTATATGCTTTCCATGTCATTCTACTTTGATCCATTCTCTCTAAATGACCAAACCACCTCAACAACCCCTCTTCTGCCCTCTGACTAATACTTTTATTAACTCCACACCTTCTCCTAATTTCCACACTCCGAATTTTCTGCATAATATTTACACCACACATTGCCCTTAAACAGGACATCTCCACTGCCTCCAACCGTCTCCTCGCTGCTGCATTTACCACCCAAGCTTCACACCCATATAAGAGTGTTGGTACTACTATACTTTCATACATTCCCTTCTTTGCCTCCATAGATAACGTTTTTTGACTCCACATATACCTCAACGCACCACTCACCTTTTTTCCCTCATCAATTCTATGATTAACCTCATCCTTCATAAATCCATCCGCCGACACGTCAACTCCCAAGTATCTGAAAACATTCACTTCTTCCATACCCCTCCTCCCCAATTTGATATCCAATTTTTCTTTATCTAAATCATTTGACACCCTCATCACCTTACTCTTTTCTATGTTCACTTTCAACTTTCTACCTTTACACACATTCCCAAACTCATCCACTAACCTTTGCAATTTTTCTTTAGAATCTCCCATAAGCACAGTATCATCAGCAAAAAGTAACTGTGTCAATTCCCATTTTGAATTTGATTCCCCATAATTTAATCCCACCCCTCTCCCAAACACCCTAGCATTTACTTCCTTAACAACCCCATCTATAAATATATTAAACAACCATGGTGACATTACACATCCCTGTCTAAGACCTACTTTTACCGGGAAATAGTCTCCCTCTCTTCTACACACCCTAACCTGAGCCTCACTATCTTCATAAAAACTCTTTACAGCATTTAATAACTTACCACCTATTCCATATACTTGCAACATCTGCCACATTGCTCCTCTATCCACTCTATCATATGCCTTTTCTAAATCCATAAATGCAATAAAAACTTCCCTACCTTTATCTAAATACTGTTCACATATATGCTTCAATGTAAACACTTGATCTACACATCCCCTACCCACTCTGAAACCTCCTTGCTCATCCGCAATCCTACATTCTGTCTTACCTCTAATTCTTTCAATTATAACCCTACCGTACACTTTTCCTGGTATACTCAGTAAGCTTATTCCTCTATAATTTTTACAGTCTCTTTTGTCCCCTTTCCCTTTATATAAAGGGACTATACATGCTCTCCGCCAATCCCTAGGTACCTTCCCCTCTTTCATACATTTATTGAACAAAAGTACCAACCACTCCAACACTATATCCCCCCCTGCTTTTAACATTTCTGTCATGATCCCATCAGTACCAGCTGCTTTACCCCCTTTCATTTTACGTAATGCCTCACGTACCTCCCCCACACTTACATTCTGCTCTTCTTCACTCCTAAAAGATGGTATACCTCCCTGACCAGTGCATGAAATTACTGCCTCTGTTTCTTCCTTAACATTTAAAAGTTCCTCAAAATATTCTCGCCATCTACCTAATACCTCCATCTCCCCATCTACTAACTCCCCTACTCTGTTTTTAACTGACAAATCCATATTTTCCCTTGGCTTTCTTAACTTGTTTAACTCACTCCAAAATTTTTTCTTATTTTCATTAAAATTTCTTGACAGTGCCTCTCCCACTCTATCATCTGCTCTCCTTTTGCACTCTCTCACCACTCTCTTTACCTTTCTTTTACTCTCCATATATTCTGCTCTTCTTATAACACTTCTGCTTTGTAAAAACCTCTCATAAGCTACCTTTTTCTCTTTTATCACACCCTTTACTTCATCATTCCACCAATCACTCCTCTTTCCTCCTGCACCCACCCTCCTATAACCACAAACTTCTGCCCCACATTCTAATACTGCATTTTTAAAACTATTCCAACCCTCTTCAACCCCCCCATTACTCATCTTTGCACTATCCCACCTTTCTGCCAATAGTCGCTTATATCTCGCCCGAACTTCCTCCTCCCTTAGTTTATACACTTTCACCTCCCTCTTACTTGTTGTTGCCACCTTCCTCTTTTCCCATCTACCTCTTACTCTAACTGTAGCTACAACTAAATAATGATCCGATATATCAGTTGCCCCTCTATAAACATGTACATCCTGGAGCCTACCCATCAACCTTTTATCCACCAATACATAATCTAATAAACTACTTTCATTACGTGCTACATCATACCTTGTATATTTATTTATCCTCTTTTTCATAAAATATGTATTACTTATTACCAAATTTCTTTCTACACATAGCTCAATTAAAGGCTCCCCATTTACATTTACCCCTGGCACCCCAAATTTACCTACTACTCCCTCCATAACATTTTTACCCACTTTAGCATTGAAATCCCCAACCACCATTACTCTCACACTTGATTCAAAACTCCCCACGCATTCACTCAACATTTCCCAAAATCTCTCTCTCTCCTCTACACTTCTCTCTTCTCCAGGTGCATACACGCTTATTATAACCCACTTTTCACATCCAATCTTTATTTTACTCCACATAATCCTTGAATTAATACATTTATAGTCCCTCTTTTCCTGCCATAGCTTATCCTTCAACATTATTGCTACTCCTTCTTTAGCTCTAACTCTATTTGAAACCCCTGACCTAATCCCATTTATTCCTCTCCACTGAAACTCTCCCACCCCCTTCAGCTTTGTTTCACTTAAAGCCAGGACATCCAGCTTCTTCTCATTCATAACATCCACAATCATCTCTTTCTTATCATCTGCACAACATCCACGCACATTCAGACTTCCCACTTTGACAATTTTCTTCTTCTTATTCTTTTTAGTAATCTTTACAGGAAAAGGGGTTACTAGCCCATTGTTCCCGGCATTTTAGTTGACTTTTACAACACGCATGGCTTACGGAGGAAAGATTCTTATTCCACTTCCCCATGGATATATATATATATATATATATATATATATATATATATATATATATATATATATATATATATATATATATATATATATATATATATATAGGGAGGTACCACCTCTAGAACTGTTATAGGGACCCTCATCCTCAGAGAAAAGAATAAACTTGCTTCAGGGAAAACTCAAGGTTCTCCCTGAAGCTGTTTGAGAATTTTCTCCTACCACCCCCTATATTTTATGTATATTTTATTTAAAGACAAAATACATTGACAAAACATTCACAAAAATACGATAGAAAGTAAAACAACATAGGTAACTCAGAGCTACATCTCGAATACTTCGTCCAGCTCCCCGGCGGTGGGCTGCGTGCCCAGAATGCTGCAGGCATTTCCTCTCTGGATTGCAACACTGAGTCTCTGAAAGAGGAAGCTGGTCGCCCTGTGGTCCTTGGTTTCTATGATGAGCTTTTCACCCAGCTCTATTAGGAACTTTAGAGCACACTTGCCCCATGCTCCAAGGGTCTCCGACCCTATTGGGATGAAGTTATAGCAAGGGGGAAGGTCTTCATATTTGCGGATCTTCTGGGTCTCCCTGTGGCTGGCAGCTCCACCTCCTTCCACTACGGAGTATGGCAAGTAGGTGTCTGCCAATGTGGCGGCACATGTGTAGTCCCAGGCAATCTGCTTTCCATCCTTCCAAGGTAGCATAGTGGCTCCATCAGGACGCTTTTGACTTCCGTCAGACCTCTGCACTTGGGGTTCCCGTTGAGCTGGGCAACGGGCTGTGGCGAGGCTTCTCTTTATGATGTCATTGACCTCCTCATGCCTGGCATACTTCCCTTCTGCTGTGTGACACACTAGACCATGAAGTCCGAATTGATCAGCTGTCGCCCTGCCGCAAATACACCTATGTTCGGTGAGGATGGGGGCGGCTAGGCGAAGAGCAACACCAATCCGAATGGCCTGTGGGTCTAGTCGAGTGCCCAAGGAGGAATTGGGAACAGCTAACAGGAAATCTCCTGAGTGTGGTGCCTTCACTGCCAGGAGACGAGCTTTGTCCTTTCCTGAGGCATTGGAGAGCATTGTGTTGGCGATTTTTTCCATGATCGGTTTGTCCCAGTGGGACTGTTTGTGTTCTTTGGGAGGAACTGGTCTACTGGAGGAATCTGTAAGAATGTCCCACCGAATCCCTGCTTCAGTAAACCTGGGGTCTTGAGCTCCTACCACTTCTCTCAAGCGTTCGGGAACAATCTTCTTGACTAATGCACTGGAAGCATATATATATATATATATATATATATATATATATATATATATATATATATATATATATATATATATATATATATATATATATATATATATATATATAATATTTAGGTAGGATATCGTTATCGAAATAAATACACAGTTTATAGCAGGTTAGGGAGACGGGAATAGCGCTTAGGCGAGTAATCGCTATAAAAAATAGACTAACATTTTAGGCTGGTTATCGCCCATAAAATAATGGCTCCATTTATGGGTGTGATTATCATAACATTTCCATAATATATGAGAGTGGAAACTACCAAGAAAGAAGGTGTGGTAACTGTGTTATCAACTGGGGAGATACTACCAGTCTCAAAACTGGCGAAGAAGAAATTCATTAAAAGGAGAACGAAGCTATTAAATACATAACGTTGTTGGCAAATGGTTGAGGAAGGGATGAGGGAGACTAGGCTGGCTTATTTAGAGTCTATCGACTACACGATGGTCATTAAGACTGCGGTTCACCTCTTCACCACCGGTCAAGAATACTGTAGTACTTTGATCTCTAAAAGTGGAATTAAAGTAAACTCTCAGTGTATATATATATATATATATATATATATATATATATATATATATATATATATATATATA
This sequence comes from Cherax quadricarinatus, assembly GCF_038502225.1. NCBI lineage: Eukaryota > Metazoa > Arthropoda > Malacostraca > Decapoda > Parastacidae > Cherax > Cherax quadricarinatus. The sequence goes on from NC_091298.1 coordinate 54,398,571, forward strand.
TATATATATATATATTATATATATATATATATATATATTATATATATATATATATATATATATATATATATATATATATATATATTATATATATATATATATATATATATATATATATATATATATATATATATATATATATATATATATATATATATATATATATATATATATATATATATATATATATATATATATTGAGCGATATTCACCTCTCGGTGTACATACTTTGAATTCTTAGTTAGATCATTGGGTTTAAAGCCTATTGAGTACACGAAGCTACATTTACTTTCACATCACCAAGGATATTTCAGTCAACATTATAAGTTGGTTTAGGGTATTTTATAAATAAATAAAAACATATTTAATCACAGATAAGAGAGTAAAACTATTCCGATGACTGTCAATGATTAGATTTTAGATTTTGCCACCGAAGTGGCTAGTTTATTGTGCACCCAATATCCACCCTGTGGATGGTAGCGTAATGCCTATAGATATATCGTGCCGAATAAGTAAAACTTGCGATTTTGGTTTAAATAGCAACGCACTTCTTGCCGAATAGGGCAAGTGAAAATTTGTGTATGCAATAATTTCGCATAAAATCATTCCAAATTAAACCTGGAGGTTATTCCGGGGATCAACGCCCCCGCGGCCCGGTCCATGACCAGGCCTCCCGATGGATCAGGGCCTGATCAACTAGGCTGTTACTGCTGGCCGCACGCAGTCCAACGTACGAGCCACTGCCCGGCTGATCCGGCACTGACTTTAGGTATATTTCATTGTGTATGTTTATTATTAAATTATTGTAAACTTATCTCAAATATATTTAGTTGGGTTAGCCTGAATTAAATTGCGCTTGTTAGAATAACGTTAGGTAAGTTTCCTAAGATACTTTTGGTAAAAATAATTAATTTTTATATGAACATAAATGAAAAAAATATATCTTTAAACGTATAAGAGAAAATTTTAGAAAGAACTTAATTTTAAATGAGCTCTTTCTTATTGACCAGTTTTACCTATTCGACACGACAGATAAACAAAAGGCCTAGGAACTAGGCCCCAAAAGGGTTAAATATATTTGGATTTATATTTTCAATTCACTTATCTGTTATAAGCAAATTTAGGAAATTTGCTTAATATATCTAATACCTTATTTTCATTAAGATATCTTGACATGTCACATAGGTTATTATACTGTCAATGAAGTGGCCAGGAAACGTTCAGAAGTGAACGTTTGTTTCTCGTGGTGCAAGAATGGGTGTCATAAGTAATGGTTTCAGGTTGGAGAAATTTAAATTTTAAAAGGTTATACTGAAGTACTAGTTTAGCAGTAGAGTTGTAGACAAGTGGAACAAGATCCCAGGTAGCATCATTAAGGCAAGAACTTTGGGTAACTTTAAATATAGGTTAGACGGAGACGTAAGTGGGTGTGGGTGTGAGTTAGACCTGCCTAGCAGGTGTTCTTATAAATATAGTCAGACTTTTCGAGTAGCTGAATTAGGATAACTGCGAAATAAATTATGATACGAAAGCTTGTTATATCACTGGACAAGAGGGATTGTAACACAAGAAAAAGCAAAACGAGATAGAAACGAGACAAGAGACATCGCATGAATGAGGCTTGAGACGAGAGTTTGAATACTCCACAACAACACCTTTGAATCGAAATGAACCAGAGAGAGAAAGAGACAAAGAGAGAGGGAGAGAGGGAATATGAATATGAACGAACGAGCAAGCACACAGCTAGACTCCCCAACAAAACATGGGGAACAGGAATCCCATGGATGAAGGGGATAGGGTGGCGTTGGACCTGGGGCTCCTAAGGGGAAGGAGGTGTTGGATCTGGTGCTCCCAGGGGTGCTAGGGGTGGAGGGGCGTGTGGGGGAGTCCCTACTAGGAATGGGGTCACCAGCAATGCGGGAATGTTATACTGGGTTCACAGTTATTGGACTGCTGTTGAAAACCCAAGCTGCGAGCCTAGCCACCTACTGTACTGTGTTCTCATTGTAACGCTAGTCGATTTCAGGGGTCATCGCCCCTACTATCCTCTCCCAGACCAGACCTCCTGGTTGATGGCCTGATCAACCAGGCTGTGTGCTAACAGCACGCAGTCCAGCGTGGACGCTAAACTCTGGTGGGCACGTGACACCTCAGTTATATAGTGAGTACATAGCACCACAGTTATATGATGGGTACATAGAACCACAGTTATTTGGTGGGTACGTTGCTCCACAGTTATATAGTGGGTACGTAGCACCACAGTTATATAGTGGGTACGTAGTACCACAGTTATTTTGCTGTTAACATTAACGGCAGTGAGGATGTTATTATCCTCTATACGGTGCTTCCGAAGGTTAATGGCAATGCTGCCCGGTAATTCTACCATAATTACTACTTTAAAGTCACCTGGGGAGAGGGCTACGTCAGAAACTGCGGAGATGACAACGGTTGTGTTTTGAATCTTATTCACGAAACGTTCATTAGGGGCTTCGATTTATAGGCTGCTAAATAATTTACTGAACACAGACTCATATTGTTGTTTTAGTATTTCAGTCAATTCTTATTGTCATTAGTGTATGTTCCGTCTCTTTTAAGTGAGGCCTGGGTTATGCATAAGAAAAGTATTTGGAATTTCTGCTAATTTCTCTTATGGCTCTTTATTTCCTGTCTCCTGTATTTGATACTCTTGTTTTCTCTATCCAAAGTTTCCTCTCGTTCTTCAGCGAATCTGCTACACCTTTGGAAATATATGTTATCCGTCGTCTTTGCTTGTAAAGGGAACGTCTCTCTCTCTCTCTCTCTCTCTCTCTCTCTCTCTCTCTCTCTCTCTCTCACTCTCTCGTTTCCATCTTCTCCAGGGTGTGACCCCTCAAGGAAGGTTCCTTGATGTTGGTGAGGGGCTCTTGATTTAGGGAATTGGATCTGTGCTCCAGTTCCCCGAATTAAGCCTGAATGCCTTCCACATCCCCCCCCCAGGCGCTGTATAATCCTCCGGGTTTAGCGCTTCCCCCTTGATTATAATAATAATAATCCAGGGTGTGAGGATGTGTATGCGTTTACTAACCTATATGTTGTTGCAGGGGTCTGGTCTCAGCTCCTGGTCCCGTCTCTTCGCTGGTCGCTACTGTTGTGTGTGTGTGTGTGTGTACTCACCTATTTGTACTCACCTATTTGTGGTTGCAGGGGTCGAGTCATAGCTCCTGGCCCCGCCTCTTCACTGATTGCTACTAGGTCCTCTCTCTCCCTGCTCCATGAGCTTTATCATACCTCGCCTTAAAACTATGTATGGTTCCTGCCTCCACTACTTCACTTTCTAGGCTATTCCACGGCTTGACTACTCTATGACTGAAGAAATACTTCCTAACATCCCTTTGATTCATCTGAGTCTTCAACTTCCAATTGTGACCTCTTGTGTCTGTGTCCCATCTCTGGAACATCCCATCTTTGTCCACCTCGTCTATTCCGTGCAGTATTTTATATGTCGTTATCATGTCTCCCCTGACCCTCCTGGCCTCCAGTGTCATCAGGCCGATTTCCCTCAACCTTGTGTGTGTGTGTGTGTGTGTGTGTGTGTGTGTGTGTGTGTGTGTGTGTATGCGCGCGCGCGTACGTATGGTTATATGTACGTTCACGTATGATCATGCACGTATGTGCGTGCTGGTGTATAATGGGAACATTTTTAGCAGCAAAGTTGCCAGGGATCACTAAAGGTCACCAGCCTGGCAACAACATTTATTTATACGTTTCGTTTTTGAGTGGGAACGCCGGGTGAAGTTGCCATTAGTCGTGCCTCCCTGGTGGCAGGCAGAGCACGGCATTAATTACACTCTCTGTAAGATAAATGTATGTGCTAGTCCTCCCATCCCGTCCTCAACCCCACGACCCGTACCCGCGATTCCACCCTCCCACCAATGCACACTAGGTTTTCCTGTAATATTATTGTACCGCTCATGTTGAAATCCTCACATTTTTCTCCCTCAGATAATCTTTTTTAAAACTGTATTTAACGGTTGGACGCAGTTGCTAAAGGACACCAGCCCAGTACAAGAGCCACACACGCACAGCAGCCTTAGTGTAGCAGCCACACACACACACACACACACAGCAGCCTTAGCATAGCAGCCACACACGCACAGCAGCCTTAGCATAGCAGCCACGCACGCACAGCAGGCTTGGCATAGCAGCCACACACGCACAACCTAGCACAGCTGCCACACACGCACACAGCAGCCACACACACACAGCAGCCACACACACACAGCAGCCACACACACACAGCAGCCACACACGCAGAGCAGTCTTGGCATCGCAGCCATACACAACAGCCAAAGCATACCTGGAAAGACTGTAAATGGATCTGCACAAGGTGCAGGATTGGTCTGGCAATTGACTACCGGAATTTAACCCCAGCAAATGCAAAGTTATAAAAATCGGAGAAAGGCAAAAACGTCTGGAAACAGTGCCCAGACTCGGGGGACAAAGGCTGCAAACCTCGTTGAAAGAAGAGAACCTCGGGGTGAGCATAGTTCCCAGCATTTCATCTTAGGGACACATCAACCAAATAACCGCTTCAACAAACGCGAGAATGGCAAATTTAAGGGTAGTTTTCAGGAGCATAGCAAAGGAACATTCAAGACCTTACACACGGCCTATATCTGGCCCAACTTTGAGTATACAGCGCCAGTATGGAACCCGTATCAGGGTAAGCATGTATAGATGCTGGAAAAAGTGCAAAAGTTTGCAACGAAACTAGGGGTAGGGATATGAACTGTGAAGAGAGGCTAGAGGAGCTAAATTTGCCTGACGATACTAGAGGACCGAAGGACCAAAGGTGACATGATTACGACTACAAAATGATTACACACACACACACACACGCGCGCGCGCGCGCAAGCAGCCCCCACACACAAACAGCCACACGCACGCAAGCAGCCCCCACATACACAAACAGCCACACACACACGCAAGCAGCTCCCTACATACACAAACAGCCACACACACAGCAGCCTAACATATAACAGGCTAACACACAGCATCCTCAGAACAGCAGCTTCAGCACAGGATCCGAAGCAACAAAGTTTCGGGAAAAAGTCAGAGCAGTAGCTCATGCTTAACTTTTTACTTTCCTTTAAAGCCTCCGCCATCGATTTTGTGAGAGAAAATGTAGTTGTTATCAAAGAAAATGTATGTGGACGACTGCTGAAAGCTGTTTGTTGTTGTTATCAGAGAAAATGTATGTGGATGACTGCTGAAAGCTGTTTGTTGTTATCAAAGAAAATGTATGTGGATGACTGCTGAAAGCTGTTTGTTGTTGTTATCAGAGAAAATGTATGTGGATGACTGCTGAAAGCTGTTTGTTGTTGTTGTTATCAAAGAAAATGTATGTGGATGACTGCTGAAAGCTGTTTGTTGTTGTTATCAAAGAAAATGTATGTGGATGACTGCTGAAAGCTGTTTGTTGTTGTTATCAAAGAAAATGTATGTGGATGACTGCTGAAAGCTGTTTGTTGTTGTTATCAAAGAAAATGTATGTGGATGACTGCTGAAAGCTGTTTGTTGTTGTTGTTATCAAAGAAAATGTATGTGGATGACTGCTGAAAGCTGTTTGTTGTTGTTATCAAAGAAAATGTATGTGGATGACTGCTGAAAGCTGTTTGTTGTTGTTGTTATCAAAGAAAATGTATGTGGATGACTGCTGAAAGCTGTTTGTTGTTGTTATCAAAGAAAATGTATGTGGATGACTGCTGAAAGCTGTTTGTTGTTGTTGTTATCAAAGAAAATGTATGTGGATGACTGCTGAAAGCTGTTTGTTGTTGTTATCAAAGAAAATGTATGTGGATGACTGCTGAAAGCTGTTTGTTGTTGTTGTTGTTATCAAAGAAAATGTATGTGGACGACTGCTGAAAGCTGTTTGTTGTTGTTATCAAAGAAAATGTATGTGGATGACTGCTGAAAGCTGTTTGTTGTTGTTGTTATCAAAGAAAATGTATGTGGATGACTGCTGAAAGCTGTTTGTTGTTGTTATCAAAGAAAATGTATGTGGATGACTGCTGAAAGCTGTTTGTTGTTGTTGTTATCAAAGAAAATGTATGTGGATGACTGCTGAAAGCTGTTTGTTGTTGTTATCAAAGAAAATGTATGTGGATGACTGCTGAAAGCTGTTTGTTGTTGTTGTTATCAAAGAAAATGTATGTGGACGACTGCTGAAAGCTGTTTGTTGTTGTTATCAAAGAAAATGTATGTGGATGACTGCTGAAAGCTGTTTGTTGTTGTTGTTATCAAAGAAAATGTATGTGGACGACTGCTGAAAGCTGTTTGTTGTTGTTATCAAAGAAAATGTATGTGGATGACTGCTGAAAGCTGTGTTGTTCGTTTTTCTTTTTGTAGTTTTTTTTGTTATGGTTGTTGTTGTTTGGTATTGTGAATCTCTTTTATTGGTTATTGTGATTGTTGCTGTTGCTGTTGTTTGTTATTGTTATGATTCTTGTGGTTGTTATGGTTTGTTCTGGTTGTTTATTACTGTGATTTGTTCTTGTTGTGGTTGTTGTATTAATCAAAGCGGATGTGAATGACTACTGGAAGCTGTGGGTTGTTTGCTGTGGTGATTGTTGTTGTTATGGTTGTTTGTTGTGGCTGTTGTTGCTGTGGTTGTTGTGGTGGCTGTTGGTATCAAAGAAAATGGATGTGGACGACTACCACAAGCTGTGGGTTGTTTGTTGTTGTCGTGATTTGTTGTATTTTTGTGATTGTTGTCGTTGGTTTATTATTATACTATTCATGGGGAAGCCCTAAACCCTTAAGGGGAATGAGAGGATAATTAAGTTACATTAGAGAGAAGGGAGGGTAACTCCAGTTCCTTAGATCGAGAGCCTATCACCGGTGTTAAGGAACCTGTTTTGAAGGGAAGGTTGTGTACACAGGCACTGGTCTTGGAAGGCTGTGTACACAGGCACTAGTTTTGGAAGGTCGTGTACTTGGAGGGTCGTGTGCTCAAGCACTGGTCTTGAAGGGAAGGGTCGTGTATTCAGATACTGGTCTTGGAGGGTCGTGTGCTCAAACACTGGTCTTGGAAGGTCGTGTGCTCAAGCACTGGTCTTGAAGGGAGGGGTCGTGTACTCAGGCACTGGTCTTGGAGGGTCGTGTGGTCAAGCACTGGTCTTGAAGGGAAGGTTGTTTACTCAGGTACTGGTCTTGGAAGGTCGTGTACTCAGGCACTAGTCTTGGAAAGTCGTGTACTCAGGCACTGGTCTTGAAAGGTCGTGTACTCAGGCACTAGTCTTGGAAAGTCGTGTACTCAGGCACTGGTCTTGGAAGGTCGTGTACTCAGGCACTAGTCTTGGAAAGTCGTGTACTCAGGCACTGGTCTTGGAAGGTCGTGTACTCAGGCACTAGTCTTGGAAAGTCGTGTACTCAGGCACTGGTCTTGGAAGGTCGTGTACTCAGGCACTAGTCTTGGAAGGTCGTGTACTCAGGCACTGGTCTTGGAAGGTCGTGTACTCAGGCACTAGTCTTGGAAAGTCGTGTACTCAGGCACTGGTCTTGGAAGGTCGTGTACTCAGGCACTAGTCTTGGAAAGTCGTGTACTCAGGCACTGGTCTTGGAAGGTAGTGTACTCAGGCACTAGTCTTGGAAAATCGTGTACTCAGGCACTGGTCTTGGAAGGTCGTGTACTCAGGCACTAGTCTTGGAAGGTCGTGTACTCAGGCACTGGTCTTGGAAGGTCGTGTACTCAGGCACTGGTCTTGGAAGGTCGTGTACTCAGGCACTGGTCTTGGAAAGTCGTGTACTCAGGCACTGGTCTTGGAAGGTCGTGTACTCAGGCAGTCTTGGAAGGTCGTGTACTCAGGCACTGGTCTTGGAAGGTCGTGTACTCAGGCACTGGTCTTGGAAGGTCGTGTACTCAGGCACTGGTCTTGGAAGGTCGTGTACTCAGGCACTGGTCTTGGAAGGTCGTGTACTCAGGCACTGGTCTTGGAAGGTCGTGTACTCAGGCACTGGTCTTGGAAGGTCGTGTACTCAGGCACTGGTCTTGGAAGGTCGTGTACTCAGGCACTGGTCTTGGAAGGTCGTGTACTCAGGCACTAGTCTTGGAAGGTCGTGTACTCAGGCACTGGTCTTGGAAGGTCGTGTACTCAGGCACTGGTCTTGGAAGGTCGTGTACTCAGGCACTGGTCTTGGAAGGTCGTGTACTCAGGCACTGGTCTTGGAAGGTCGTGTACTCAGGCACTGGTCTTGGAAGGTCGTGTACTCAGGCACTGGTCTTGGAAGGTCGTGTACTCAGGCACTGGTCTTGGAAGGTCGTGTACTCAGGCACTGGTCTTGGAAGGTCGTGTACTCAGGCACTGGTCTTGGAAGGTCGTGTACTCAGGCACTAGTCTTGGAAGGTCGTGTACTCAGGCACTGGTCTTGGAAGGTCGTGTACTCAGGCACTAGTCTTGGAAGGTCGTGTACTCAGGCACTAGTCTTGGAAGGTCGTGTACTCAGGCACTGGTCTTGGAAGGTCGTGTACTCAGGCACTAGTCTTGGAAGGTCGTGTACTCAGGCACTGGTCTTGGAAGGTCGTGTACTCAGGCACTGGTCTTGGAAGGTCGTGTACTCAGGCACTGGTCTTGGAAGGTCGTGTACTCAGGCACTGGTCTTGGAAGGTCGTGTACTCAGGCACTGGTCTTGGAAGGTCGTGTACTCAGGCACTGGTCTTGGAAGGTCGTGTACTCAGGCACTAGTCTTGGAAGGTCGTGTACTCAGGCACTGGTCTTGGAAGGTCGTGTACTCAGGCACTGGTCTTGGAAGGTCGTGTACTCAGGCACTGGTCTTGGAAGGTCGTGTACTCAGGCACTGGTCTTGGAAGGTCGTGTACTCAGGCACTGGTCTTGGAAGGTCGTGTACTCAGGCACTGGTCTTGGAAGGTCGTGTACTCAGGCACTAGTCTTGGAAGGTCGTGTACTCAGGCACTGGTCTTTGGTACTCAACTGGTCTTGGTCCTGTACTCAGGCACTGGTTTTGGAAGGTCGTGTACTCAGGCACTGGTCTTGGAAGGTCGTGTACTCAGGCACTGGTCTTGGAAGGTCGTGTACTCAGGCACTGGTCTTGGAAGGTCGTGTACTCAGGCACTGGTCTTGGAAGGTCGTGTACTCTGGCACTGGTCTTGGAAGGTCGTGTACTCAGGCACTGGTCTTGGAAGGTCGTGTACTCAGGCACTGGAAGGTCTTGGAAGGTCGTGTACTCAGGCAGGCACTAGTCTTGGAAGGTCGTGTACTCAGGCACTGGTCTTGGAAGGTCGTGTACTCAGGCACTGGTCTTGGAAGGTCGTGTACTCAGGTACTCAGGCACTCTTGGAAGGTCGTGTACTCAGGCACTGGTCTTGGAAGGTCGTGTACTCAGGCACTGGTCTTGGAAGGTCGTGTACTCAGGCACTAGTCTTGGAAGGTCGTGTACTCAGGCACTGGTCTTGGAAGGTCGTGTACTCAGGCACTGGTCTTGGAAGGTCGTGTACTCAGGCACTGGTCTTGGAAGGTCGTGTACTCAGGCACTGGTCTTGGAAGGTCGTGTACTCAGGTACTCAGGCACTGGTCTTGGAAGGTCGTGTACTCAGGAACTCAGGCACTGGTCTTGGAAGGTCGTGGTCGTGTACTCAGGCATTGGTCTTGGAAGGTCGTGTACTCAGGCACTGGTCTTGGAAGGTCGTGTACTCAGGCACTGGTCTTGGAAGGTCGTGTACTCAGGTACTGGTCTTGGAAGGTCGTGTACTCAGGCACTGGTCTTGGAAGGTCGTGTACTCAGGCACTGGTCTTGGAAGGTCGTGTACTCAGGCACTGGTCTTGGAAGGTCGTGTACTCAGGCACTGGTCTTGGAAGGTCGTGTACTCAGGCACTGGTCTTGGAAGGTCGTGTACTCAGGTACTGGTCTTGGAAGGTCGTGTACTCAGGCACTAGTCTTGGAAAGTCGTGTACTCAGGCACTGGTCTTGAAAAGTCGTGTACTCAGGCACTAGTCTTGGAAGGTCGTGTACTCAGGCACTGGTCTTGGAAGGTCGTGTACTCAGGCACTGGTCTTGGAAGGTCGTGTACTCAGGCACTGGTCTTGGAAGGTCGTGTACTCAGGCACTCTTGGAAGGTCGGTGGTCTTGGAAGGTCGTGTACTCAGGCACTGGTCTTGGAAGGTCGTGTACTCAGGCACTGGTCTTGGAAGGTCGTGTACTCAGGCACTAGTCTTGGAAGGTCGTGTACTCAGGCACTAGTCTTGGAAGGTCGTGTACTCAGGCACTGGTCTTGGAAGGTCGTGTACTCAGGCACTAGTCTTGGAAGGTTGTGTACTCAGGCACTAGTCTTTCGTGAGTCTTGGAAGGTCGTGTACTGGTCGTGTACTCAGGCACTAGTCTTGGAAGGTCGTGTACTCAGGCACTGGTCTTGGAAGGTCGTGTACTCAGGCACTGGTCTTGGAAGGTCGTGTACTCAGGCACTAGTCTTGGAAGGTCGTGTACTCAGGCACTAGTCTTGGAAGGTCGTGTACTCAGGCACTAGTCTTGGAAGGTCGTGTACTCAGGCACTAGTCTTGGAAGGTCGTGTACTCAGGCACTAGTCTTGGAAGGTCGTGTACTCAGGCACTAGTCTTGGATGGTCGTGTACTCAGGCACTAGTCTTGGAAGGTCGTGTACTCAGGCACTGGTCTTGGAAGGTCGTGTACTCAGGCACTGGTCTTGGAAGGTCGTGTACTCAGGCACTGGTCTTGGAAGGTCGTGTACTCAGGCACTGGTCTTGGAAGGTCGTGTACTCAGGCACTGGTCTTGGAAGGTCGTGTACTCAGGCACTGGTCTTGGAAGGTCGTGTACTCAGGCACTGGTCTTGGAAGGTCGTGTACTCAGGCACTGGTCTTGGAAGGTCGTGTACTCAGGCACTGGTCTTGGAAGGTCGTGTACTCAGGCACTGGTCTTGGAAGGTCGTGTACTCAGGCACTGGTCTTGGAAGGTCGTGTACTCAGGCACTAGTCTTGGAAGGTCGTGTACTCAGGCACTAGTCTTGGAAGGTCGTGTACTCAGGCACTAGTCTTGGAAGGTCGTGTACTCAGGCACTAGTCTTGGAAGGTCGTGTACTCAGGCACTAGTCTTGGAAGGTCGTGTACTCAGGCACTGGTCTTGGAAGGTCGTGTACTCAGGCACTGGTCTTGGAAGGTCGTGTACTCAGGCACTGGTCTTGGAAGGTCGTGTACTCAGGCACTGGTCTTGGAAGGTCGTGTACTCAGGCACTGGTCTTGGAAGGTCGTGTACTCAGGCACTATTAGTCACACTAACTGTTTGTTTGGAACTTCCTAAATATTTCTTGTGGGAAATGCATTAGTAGTGAGTTAAAACATGCTGCTGCTGCTGCTGCTACTACTACTACTACTACTACTACTACTACTACTACTACTACTACTACTACTACTACTACTACTACTACTACTACTACTACCACTGCTGCTGCTGGTTCTTGTTGGCACTAATGGTTCTTTTTGGTGTTGCTAGTGGTGGTGGTTCTTGTTTGTACTACTGGTCCTGCTATTGCTGCTGCTGCTGCTGCTGCTGCTGCTGCTGCTGCTGCTGCTGCTGCTGCTGCTGGTTCTTGTTGTCACTACGGGCCTTCCTGACACTTCTACTGGTCCTTGCTGGCACTGTTGCTGGTTCCTGTTGTCCCTGTTGCTGCTGCTGGTCTTTGTGGCACCGCTGCTCGTGCTGGTCCTTGTTGGACTTCATATTACGAACACAGGTAGCAGTTCAGGTGTTGTTGCACCTGACCGTAACCAAAGTTAGTATTATAGCCAGCAACTGTGCATAAGGGCAAGACAAACACAGAAGAGGTAGTTTATTTCTTTACCCGTATATACATTCACCACTGTGTACGGGATTTACAAAGACAAGTTGGCAGTGTACGATAAGAGAGAGCAAAGAGTCATTCAAAGCAGGAGTGGATTGGATCAGCGTAAGCAAGGGTCTGCCAATCAGCCAGGCAAGCAGGTGTGACATTACCTTGGCTGAGGAGCCGGCCCTCACATGACTGGTGGATTGAACTGGACAATTAATGCAGCAGTGGGGACCCAGAACTGCTGTACTCTGAATTGCCAGTTGGCTGGTCGAGAGGTCATGCCAATGAGTGTGTGATGAAAGTCAAATAAATCGTAACAAGCTCGGTGCGCTCCACACTCCGGAACCTTAACTGGATTTTAGCATTATGATCAAAATTTGAATCCACCGCCGCAGTGTGTGGCTACTCTGATCTGTGTAACCTCTTAAAAGAATACAACACCTCTTAGAAAAACATCTCTTTGAAGAATACTTCATAGAAGAACATCTCTTCGAGGAATACCTCTGAGAAGAACACTTCGTAAAAGAACACCTCTTAGAAAAATGCCTCTTTCAAGAGCACCATAATTAGACAAGAATAGAGGAGTTCCTGACTTAACCTAACTTAGCCTGACTTAAAGAAACCAATGTAAGTTTAAAGAAATCTTAAAAATTGTTTTGGAATAAATTTAGTGAAATGGGGATAGGTTGTAACCTTATTTAGTGGTACCTTTTTTGTGAAGGATATCTGTTGAGGTATTCCTCAAGGTATCCCTCACAGGGAGGTGTTTTTCTCACAGTGGACGTATTCCTCAATGTTAGGTATTTCTCGATATAGTCCTCTTCACTAAAGGTAGGAATACATCAAGGGATCCCTTCGTGTGAGGGACACCTTGGGGAATACCTCCATTGAGAGAGGAACACAGGGATGTTAGGAAGGTCTTTATCAGCCTCAGGGCGGCGAGTGGATGGAAGGAACTGAAAGAAGACGTGGTGTAGGCAGATGTATATACACAGCTTCAAGAGTATGTACGAGTCTTGTAAGCCTGAGATTAGTAAAGCCAATCACTAGAAGTTAAAATGTGCTGCTAGGAGCTATGAATCGACCCCTGCACACGCAGCTAGGTGAACACAGTTACACGAGTACTGATGTACCGTGTTATTCTCAATAATTATTTAATTACATTAGCCGTGGGTCAAGCCAAAAGAGAATAATCCAGTACAAAGATGAAATTGCATTACCTCTTGTCGATTCCAGGGGTCATCGCCCCCTCGGCCCGCTACCGGATCAGTTAGGCTGTTGATAGTGATTACCTCGTGATTATTTGATTGTTGCTATATATGATGGTTGAGAGGCTTTAATACAGTTCATGGGACAATGCAAAGATCTGGAAACTGTCAAGGGAAATAGGTATTTTGAAGTCTTTATTCCACTTTATTCCAAGAGCTGGATCGTAATATTATTTTGGCTACAGTATAATTATTTTGATAGGATCTGAAGTCTTATAAAAAGAAACCGTCATGGACTGGGCCGAGGGGGCGTTGACCCCTGGAACACTATCCAAGTAGATTCCAGGTAGATAATAATAATAATATTAATCTTTCTTTCTACAAGTACATGTACAAGGTATACAGTCCTAGCTGACCACAATGACATACTACTATATAGAAAGTCCCTTGTTATGCAGAACATTTCGGGCAAATTAGGTCAATTTTGTCCCAGGATGCGACCCACACCAGTCGACCAACACCCAGGTACCCATTTTACTGATGAGTGAACAGGGACAGCAGGTGTTTTAAGGTAACATCTAATGTTTCCACGCGTACAGGGCGTCGAACCACAGACAGTGTATGAGCTGAGTGTGGTAGCAATCGAGCTACGGGACATAGAGCACAGACAGTAGTGACCCTACCTTATAACTTATGTGCTGCTTCCGGGGTCATCGCCCCCACGGAGCGATCCCAGACCAAACCTCTTGATTATTAGCTTGATCGAGTAGATTGTTAGAGCTGGCAACACGTAGTCCAACGTATGTGTCACACCTCGGCTGATGAGGAACTGTTATCAAGTTTTCCTTTGAAGACAGCCAGAGGTTTGTTGGTACTTCCCCTTGTGCACGGAGAGAGGGCGTTGAAAAGTCGAGGACCCCTGACATTTAACGAGTTCTTTCTTAGTGTACTCAACGTTGCTTCTCTTATTTATTTGAGTTTTTTGCACCGTCTGTCAAGTCTCTTAGTCCCTTACGGGTTTTGGTAGAATTGTAATGTTGGTAGTAGAAGTAATGATAACTGCAGTAGTTGTGATAGAATTGTGGTGGTGGTAATAGTAGTAAAATTAACGGTAACTTTAGTAGTTATGGTAGGATTGTGGTGGTGGTATTAGTAGAGTAGTGGTGGTTGTAGTGGTGATGGTAGTGGTAGTAGAGTAGTGGTAGAAGTGTGGTGGATGTGGTAGAATTTTGGTGGTAGTAATATAAGTAAAGTTGGCGATGGTTATATTGAATAATAACAATAAAACGAAGAATAAAGACAGAAAACAGACATTAAGACTAAAAAAAATGAATAAGATAAGCAAAGACGCTTAAGAATACCAGATGTTAAGAATAATGGCAATAATTAGAAGAATAGAGTAGAGGTAACAAGACTAACATGTTAAGAATAAGGTAGACAGAGACAGTTAACATGTTAAGAATAAGGTAGACAGAGACAGTTAACATGTTAAGAATAAGGTAGACAGAGACAGTAAGAATAATACAAAGCATAAAGCCTGGTCTTATTTACTCCATTAGTTAGGACTTTCATATAAATCCTGCAATTACACACACACACATTAGAAATTATGGGGAAAGTATTCTAATTGCGTTTCTCTGTCTGTCTGTCTCTGTCTCTGTCTCTCTCTCTCTCTCTCTCTCTCTCTCTCTCTCTCTCTCTCTCTCTCTCTCTCTCTCTCTCTCTCTCTCTCTCTCTCTCTCTCTCTCTCTCTCTCTCTCTCTTTCTCTCATTGACATTACCACACAATATGTTAAAGTAGAATAATATCCTTTCCACCACAGTGTTTGTGTCTTACAGCTCCATAAATTCCTGCCTGAATGTCTTGGAGAAGTCACCAAAATCGGCAAATTTTTTTCAGTTTTGTCACCCATTATCATATATTTTCAGTAAGTCTGCAGATTTGTAGAGGCCATTAACACAGATCTTTGAAAAATATGCATATTTTTTCGTTTTTATTTTGAAGTTTATTAGGTAGGTGTTGATGGTAGTGTGTACCACTACTATACCACCACCATCACCGCCAACTTACCACTACCAGTAACACCACCACCACCACCACCACCATCTTACCACTACAAGTAACACCCTCACCACCACCAGCTCACCACTACCACCACCAGCTTACCACCACCAGCTCACCACTACCACCACCAGCTTACCACCACCACTAACTTACCACCACCACCAACTTGCCACTACTTGTAGTTGCATCACCATCACTGTCACCATCTCTCGCACCATCTCTCGCACCAGTGCCACCCAACACCAACAATATCCACTAACAAACATTGTGTACACTTAAGCAGCAGCAGCAACAGTAGTCTACACCGTCACAATGTAATTCCATCTTGGAAATATTTCCCGTCACTGCAGGACCTTGACAGTTAAACGGTATGAATCTGGTATATTTAGCACGACTTTGTATATAAGCCAGAGAGTGTCACGAACCTTTCCTCGGTGTAGAGCCAGGGATAGTTACTTCCCAGGCCCGGTGTCACACCAGGGCTCATCAGTTGAAATGGAAATATAGAAATAATACCCTTCAAGGGGGAGATACCTTGATACTGGCGAAGGGGCCTTGATACAAGGAATGGAAGAAATATAGAAATATGTCCCTTCAAGAGGGATGCCTTGATAATTGTGAAGGAGGCTTGATACAAGGAATGGAAGAGAAATAACACCCTTCAAGGGGGGTTGCCTTGATACTGGAGAAGGGGCCTTGATATAAGAAACTGAAGCTACCCTCACTTTCCTTGTATCAAATCTGATGCTCTATGACCCCCTTCGGCTCCACAGTTCCCCCACGTATATAATAATAATATAATTATTTGAAATATTATGAAACATACTATAAAGTGCATTTTTTGATGTATATCTAAACGTATAATATTTACCTATCATCTTGCATGCAACCATTGCAAATTATACTCTGTTATCTATAATATCCTGACATGTTTTTATCTATTTTTTTGTTAATAAAGTTTATGGTGTTGTCTAGATAAAATAATTGCAGCTGTTGCAACTATCTCATCAAAGCTTCAGGGAATAGTTGTTGATAAATATTGTTGTGGCAATATTGATAATTTGCATAAATCTGAAGATGAATGCTCGTTGCGGTTAGGAAGTGAAACGTGGCAGAGCAAAGGTTTTATTGGGACAACGTTTCTCTCTGTAGAGCTTTTCTGTGTTTCTCTGTATAGAGTTTCACTCTTATGTAGAGCTTTGCCAAGTTATGTTTCGCGCATTGTTACTTCCCACCTCCAGGACTCAAATCATATATATATATATATATATATATATATATATATATATATATATATATATATATATATATATATATATATATATATATATATATATATGTCGTGCTGAATAGATAAATCTTGCAATTTGGGCTTAAATAGCAACGCTCTTCTTGCCGAATAAGGCAAGCTAAAATTTGTGTATGCAATAATTTCGCAAAAATCACTCTGAACCTAACGAAAACAAAAAAAAATCATTGTGTTTGTTTATTATTAAATTATTGTAAACTTATCTAAAATATATTTAGTTGAATTAGGCTGAATTAAATGGCGCTTGTTATAATCAGGTTAGGTAAGTTTCCTAAGGTTTTTTTGTTACAAAATTATTAATTTTTATAATAACATAAATGAAAAATATATATCTTTAAACGTATGAGAGAAAACTTTAGAAAGGACTTAATTTTAAATGAGTTCTTGCTAATTGATCAGTTTTACCTATTCGGCACGACATATATATATATATATATATATATATATATATATATATATATATATATATATATATATATATATATATATATATATATATATATATATATATATATATAACAGGTGATATCACAATATGCAGAACAACCACTGTGAAAAAAATAGTGAAATTCCAAGCGCTTTCGGGATTTGTCACATTATCAAGGAACTATAGTTATATTCAAAAGTTAAGCTATATTTCTCTTTGTAGAGCTTTATCAAGATATGTTTCTCTCCGTGTTGAGATTACCAAGTTGTTTCATCCTTTGTAGAGCTCCAAACTATGTTTCAATCTTTGTAGAACCTCAAGTTATGCTTCGCTCTTTATAGCTTTAGAGTGTTTCACTGTGTGGAGCTCTACCCAGCCATGTATTTTGATATCTGTTCTTAGTAATGCTGCAATTGGATCCTGTTGGTTGCAGTATTTTGCATCGCTAGGGCACTGCTTTTCAGATATTTAAGACGCATGAAATGGCAAATTACCAACAAGCAAAAGGTTGATTGAGCATAATGAACAGATATGAAGGCCCCCTCCCAGGCCGGGCTACGAGAGTAGATACATTCTTGAAACTAGTCACAGGTATGTCAGAGGTATGCTGCTAACGGCACTAGTACAGCATTATAGCTGTCATGAGAACGGCCGCCATACAGATGAGAGAGCATAGTGTATATCAGTGTTGTTATTCTCACAAGTATGCTAATACGACAGAATGTGCTATTGGTGGCATTTTATTTACCTGGAGTTTACCTGGAGAGAGTTCCGGGGGTCAACGCCCCCGCGGCCCGGTCTTTGACCAGGCCTCCTTAGGTCAGTGTCCCAGGATGCGACCCACACCAGTCGACTAACACCCAGGTACCCATTTTACTGATGGGGAACAGACAACAGGTTGAAAGAAACACGTCCAATGTTTCTACTCTGGCTGGGAATCGAACACTTTTCGCCTACCGGAGACTTTCATCAGTTTTCCCTGGTGGGCGAAACGTCTGCTCAACTGCATGTCTTATTAAAAGAGAGAGCATAGATTATTTCATGTTTAATGCTTCATTGTATAAAGATTCAACTTGTTAGAATCATTGTCGCAGCTTTCAAAAATCTGCTGTGTTAGTAGGGAAACATTAAATCCACTTACCTAGAATCCTTTACTGATGTGGTTCCACCCACATAGTGGGCTTTATCAGGCTTGAAACAACCCACTGTGTTGCCCAAATGTTGTCAGTAAAGAATTTCATGTAACTGCATTTCTTTTTACCATAGTGTGGGTATTTCTTACCCACGACCTGTCATCTTTACCATCGTGTGGGTATTTCATACCCACGACCTGCCATCTTTACCATCGTGTGGGTTTTTCATACCACTACCTATTCTGCTGTCTTCACAATTCTTATTCTCTCATTCTCGCTTTATGTCATTTTCTCAGCAAAATACTTTTATGTTCTTATTTTCCGAATGTCATGTTCCTCACGTTCAGAATCTCATAGTTCATAACTTCACACTCGTATGATCGGAGGGTTGTACCTCCCTGGATGATTGTTGTCTGTCATCTTACTAACTTGTCAGGGTTTCACTCGTATGATAGAAGGATAGTACCTCCTGATACCTGAAGGACGCTTCCTGGGGTCAACGCCCCCATGGCCCGGTCCCAGAGCAGGCCTGGAGGATCAGGGTCTGATCATCTAAGCTGTTACTGCTGGCCTCATGCATTCCAACGTACGACCCACAGCCCGGCTGATCAGCCACTAGTTTGAGTAACTTGTCAAATTCCCTCTTGAAGATAGCCAGAGGTTTGTTGGTAATTCCCCTTACGCACGGAGGGAGGGCGTTGAAGAGTCGAGGACCTCTGACACTCGTCGAGTTATCCCCTTTGTGTACTCTTCGCGCCTCTATTTTTAGTGGAGCCATTTTGTACCGTCTGTCAAGTCTCTAGTTGTCTTACAGAGAGTTGGAGCCAGTCCCTCTAGAATTTTCCAAGTGTAAATTATAATGTACCTTTCTCGCCTGCGTTCCAAAGAACACAGTTGTAGGGACTTCAGCTGTTTCCAGTAGTTCAGACGCTTGTTTGGGTGTATATAAGCAGTGAATGTTCTCTGTACGTTTCCCACCTCAGCGATCTCGCCTGCCGTGAAGGGGAACGTCAGTATACAGCAGTATTCCAGCTTGGAGAGAACAAGTGACTTAAAAAATATCGTCATTGGCTCAGCATCTCTTGCCTTGAAGGTTCTAGTTATCCAGCCGATCATTTTCCTTGCTGCAGCAATGGCAACTTTGTTGTGATCCTTGAATGTGAAGTCTTCCTATATTATTAACCATACCACGGGCGGGATTTGAACCCGCGGTCAGAGAGTCTCAAAACTCCAGACCGTCGCGTTAGCCACTGGTATGGTTTGTTTGCAATCGTGTCATTATGATTTCGTGAGATTCCTATATTATTACTCCCAAGTCTTGCACTTGGGACTTTACCTCAGTTGAATGATTTCAGTTAGTCGTGTGCTCCGTTAAGTCTTTATTTAATTCTCCATTCTTCCATGGCGGAGCAACTGAAACTATTTTCCTTAAATATTAGTATATACTTATATGAGGCTCACCGGAAGACTTGATATATATTCGCTGATTCAGTCTTCGACGGAGACCACTCTCAGAAATTGTGGTGTCATCAGCAAATAATGTTAAGGTGCTATGATTTATGTCCTTGTCAGTGTCTGATGTAAGAATGAGAAACAATTGGAGCGAGTACTGTGCTTTGAAGAACAGTTTTTCACTGTGTCAGCCTCTGACTTAACTCTGGTTACTGCTATTCTCCCCTTTTTCACTTATTCCTTTAACACGCATTTTGTGCACAATCATACCGCTGTCGCATTTGTCGAATGCTTTTACAGAATCATTGTGCACTACATCAACATTTAACTAATCTTTCAGACCATCCATGACCGCATCGTAATGATCTAGCGGTTGTGAAAGGCAGGAGTGACCTAAACCCATGCTGCCCTAGATTGTGCAATTGTTGTGATTCCATGTGGTTGGCAACCTTGCTTGTTAGGACCCGGTCAAATATTTTGATAGTGTGTAGTTAGGGCTATTGGTATATGGGTTTTACAAATGCTTTACTGCCGCCTTGTTGAAGTACGTTATTATCAGTGGTTTTCAGTGACTGTGGGATGACACCTGTGCCCAGGTTCCTCGTTCATAAAATACGTTTTACTCTCGTGTGGTAGGAGGGAAGTAACTCCTTAGTTGGTTGCTCTATAACAACCCACATTCTGAAAATGTGCACAGAGAAAACACATAAATATAGATATAAAGAATCCCACGGCTCCTGCTAATGGCTGCTACTGAACTGAAACAGAATTTTAATTGAGTTTTTCACATTTTTAGCACAGTCGTATGTTAGCAACACAACAACAAGAAAGCAATATATATATATATATATATATATATATATATATATATATATATATATATATATATATATATATATATATATATATATATATATATATATATTATGTTTGTGTGTGTGTGTACTCACTCGACCAGCAGATAGTGAACAGCTCGTGCGGTCTACTTGCGATTAGCAAACGAAGGATCGAACCTCCACCATTCCTTCGGCGAATGATTCACGCTTTTTGAAGCACTATATAATCCCTGTGTGTCACTTTCAGTGTACCGATAAATTCATCCCTAGTAAATTTTATTACATCCACAGTGTGCGACTGTATGATAGTTACATTGTGGGAACATACGCAGCGTGCTGCTACACTTTTCTGTATGATGTTTACATTGTGGGAACACCTAGAGTGTGCTGCTATCTACCATACTTTATATGATAATTACATTATTATATAAAGCTACATTTGTTTTCCCTGTCATATTTTCTCAGAGAAATTTCGCATAACGCGTCTGACACCTGTCAGCCTGACCTGGAAGACTTCATTGTAAGGACTAGAATATCGTCAGGCATTCCACTTTGGGTACTGTAACTATAACAGCTTCAAAGTTTTCGTTCCAGCAGATGTTTACTCATGATTACTTAGTAATCATCCCTCAGGACGACCCATGTCACACTTCTACACTGAGACCCTGAGGGAAGAGGGACGTGACATACACTTCTCGCTTATTGTAACAAATTAAAGAAATCTAAAGAAAACAAAACAAAACACTCGGATCAGTCAGTTCAATGCTAGTAAGAAATTAATAGCAGCTTCCATACTTTTTTACGTTTGATGGGTTTCGACAGCGTTCCTATTCCCGCAGCCGGTACCAGGGCTAGGCTTGTCTGCTGCTTACCTGGTTAAGCAGGCTGGTGCTGCTGGCTCCCCCTTGGCCCACATTTCCATCACAGCCTGGTTTATGCGGCAGTTGGATTGCCAACTACGCTACTTTTACCTGTGTAATTGAGCTGAATACTGTTCACATTATCCCCAGGAAGGTTAATAATCTTGGAAAACTAAAAGACTGTGGCTTATCGCACTGAGATCCATGCATCCGACCTCCTCCAGTGTGAGACCCACAACAGTCGACTAACTCATTTAACTCCTTCTAGGTAAGAGGATCAGAAGGTTTAAGAAAGTTAAGAAATGAATCACATTTTAAAACAAGCTTTGATAGCTGTGATAGATAAATGGGCCGGCCGTCCGCCATCAACAGTAACCTGGTCGACCAGGCAAACGACAGTAGAACTCTCGAAGCAGATTAGAGGTAAATCATAGAAACACCGTTTCGCCCTGTATTCACGTTATTACTACTGTCAGCGGTATTCCATTTATCTCCAGGTTTTAGGAGACTCTCCCGTACGCCTTGCTGTATAACCCTTGTGGTGTAGCGGTTCTTCTTGATTATAATAATAATAAAAATCCCATATGCTTTACCCAGCCCAGGATTCGACCTAAGTCCTTTTGGTTGTAAGTCGAACTTTACCACTCTGTTACAGCGCCTACACCGTAGTGGCGGCACCACTGAACATCTCGTCTTAGGATAAATCCTCGTGTCAGTTTTTATATCTGGGGAGAAACTAACAATAGCGAGACAAACAAGTATAGAAAAAATCTTCCATTTCCCTGTGGATTCTTCCCAGAATTAATATGACTCAGCTTTTAAGGATCAGTTGTTTAAAAGGCAGTTATATTTACTCCAGTATGTTGAGTGATTAAAGAAACACAACTTGCTGGCTAAAATGAAAGACTGACATTAAAATAAAAGACAGTGTAAATATAACTGGGTATATAATACTCATATAATATGTCAGAATATAATGTCCGGGTTAATGTTGGCGTAGCGAGTAATGTTGATATACTTATATAAATGGTATACCATACCGTTGTTCAAGTAGCCTCCTCGTCAACATTCCTCTCTCTTTCTTAACGAACGAATTAGATATTCACATATTTTGCTTGTGAGATCAAGAAATCTATTATAATCGAAGTAATAGAATGTCAGTATAAGGGCAAACGTTATATAAATTATGTGTAATATAATGAAAATGAATTTTGTGTGTGTAATACATACCACTAGCAGACATTACTGTGTATGACTCCAGCAGACTGCAGCTACTGTCGCAGGAGAACCTGCCATTATAAAGAGTGACATCGGTCTGCGTTAGATATAATTATTTAATATATGAATATAATCATGGAGTATTCTGAAGGCAGGATTATTAAGTAAATAGAACATAAATTTGTGTGTATGTAAGTAAGGTGACGAAGAAATTTCTAAGCTGCAACTTAGTATAACCCGGTTGTTTGAAGTTTTTCTATATAATTCTCTTATGATTATTGCTACTAAGATAATAAATACATTGATCAGAAGTAATAAACCATCAGAGAAAATATTGAAAAAAAAACCTGTGTCATATTGCTTTTCACTTTGCAAAATGTGATGACTTATTGTGGTGGTGAAGATGGAACCATCTGTCATGGGTGAGGTGTAACTGAACGTCGTGTATCTCTGCTGTATAAGACACCCTTCGCAACAGGATATATACACTGTGAGGTGTATATCTCTGAGTGTATGTTGAGAGCTCACTTGAATCCCTACTTTTAGGATTAAAGTATTCATGAATGGGAGTGAATAGATAACATGCAGCCAAAATGTGTGTCGTTGAGAGGCAGTGAACGGCATTAACCAACTCCTTTCATTCATTATTTTTTTCTATTCCATGAGAATGTGACATAGACACGACTGGAAGTAGACATGACTTGAGACATATATGCTCTATATAGCAATAGAGGTAAATTCTGTTGTACCTCACACGTGCTCCATTATTTCCTGCTCACCACCGTCATAACTATCATTACTTTTAAGAAGTGGAACGCAATAATTATTTTTAATATTTTAACAGAATTATATAAAAAACTATTCAAACAACCGAGTCATCTTAACACTCAGTAGAAGCTTAATAATTATCTCCTTCAACTTATACCTCCCACTCAACACACAAATTTAAGAAGAATTGTGATAATACTCTAACACACGTTCTTCATATTTAATAATCCTGCCTTCAGAACACTCCGCTTTATGTTTATTATAGTCATTAAATAATCAATATCAAATTATATCCAGAGCAGACCAGTGTTACTCTTTGTAATCAGAAGTTCAATGAGACTTCTTACTCAACAGCCCACGTGCAAGGAGGAATGGTGAACATTCAAATGGTATAAAATACCGGCAGGTTGTTAGGTAAGACACATATGCAACAGTACCTAACTGTTGCATATGTGTCTTACCTAACAAGGAGGAATGGTACCTGCAGTTAGTTAATGTATTAGTAACTCTGCCATACAGCCTAGGGTCTCTATATTCTCTGGGGCTTCCCTAACTACCGTCAATTTATTACTAAGACAGTAGCTGCAGTCTTTGAGTAAATGGTTTAGAAACCCGACAAGTTGATAAATGAGACACTTGTACAATACTTGGGTATCTGTATTCTGTAAACGTTTCGCCAGCCAGTGGCTTCTTTAGTTCTGTGCAGAGAAATAGTGGAAGATGAGGATTAGTTTGAGGTAATCAGTCCCTCAGCCTGGAGTCAGTGTGTTCAGTTCATCAGTCTTCATAAAAGTGCAGCATATTCGTGGAGATGGAGTTTATATACTGCAGACCTACTTCCACTAGGTCTGCAGGGTGAAGTAGGTCGGGGAATTCTCCAAAGCTTGTCTGCCCTATAGGCCCGACCTACTTCCACTAGGGGGTTTCTTCCACTGGTGACTCCGTCTATCACTGTTCCATCTCATATCTCTGCAGTATATAAACCTCATCTTAAGTTAATATGAATATCACACTGTCATTCAACTATGATTATCATGGGTTTTATATTAAGAGCATAAAAAAGTAGGAACACTGCAGCAGGCCTACTGGCCTATACTAGGCAAGTCTTTCTCGAACCCAAACCCACTAACAAAATTATTTGCCCAACCCATTTTCAGTGTCATTCAGGAATAATATTTGATAACGCTATTAACTCATGCAAGTCTTACTTAAATCCAACCCTATTCACTCATGTATTTATCTAGCCTATATTTAAAACTACCCAAGGTTTTAGGTCCAGTACCCTTCTGGACAAACTGTTCCATTCATAGACGACTGTTTCCAAACCAGTACTTTCCTACAACCTTTCTAAACTTAAATTTATCCAATTTGAATCCATTATTTCGGGTTCTTTCTCGAAGGGATATCCTCAGAACCTTATTTATATCTCCTTTATTTATGCCCCATCTTGGTTTAGAAAGACACGTAAGCAAACACTATAACATATTTATTAGAAAACGTTTCGGTCCTGGGACCTTGATCACTTCAAGGTCCCAGGACCGAAACGTTTTCTAATAAATATGTTATAGTGTTTGCTTACGTGTCTTTCTAAACCAACTTGTCGGTATTTATTACCAAGGTTTATACCATGCCCCATCTTCCATTAATACATTTCAATCATGTTTCCACCATCATTCTACGTCTTACAAGAGAGTGTAGGTTAAGGGATCTCAATTTATCTTCGCATGAAATGTTTATTATGCAGTGAATGTTCGTCATATGGATTGATCAAACGTAATGTAATTTCCCTTGTATAGTTACTGTCATACTCTTCACTAAGCACATAGGCACATAGTGGAGTAAATTTATATACAGGCATCGACAACTCACTGATTTTATGTCGTCACTGAAGGTTCTGACTCACATAATGACTAACAACATGCTCATTTGAGAAGCCAGGTATAGATGCTAAGAAATCCCATAACAATTGTACATTAATTCCTTTTTCCTTTATCCAAGAAAAGTACCCTGAAGGATAATGTAGAATATAACTTTGGCGTACTTAAGGAGAGAGTAAATAATAAAACTGAGTGTTGTAGGAAAGCCTAAGTAGATCTGTAACCCACTATGATAATATGAACGTAGATAAGTACGTTTATGGAGCAACTTGCAGTGTAAACACACTGATTCACAAAATCGTAATGACACGATTGCAAACAAACCATACCACGGGCGGGATTGAACCCGCGGTCAGAGAGTTTCAAAACTCTAGACCGTCGCGTTAGCCACTAGACCAGCTAGCCACAATAAGATTCGTCCAACTAGGTATATTTCTACACCATAGGAATGTTAGCATAGGCACCACTGTGACCACAAATGCAAGTGAGGAAATGGTATGGTGATACCGACAAGATGTGGAAAAAGACACTTATGTACAGTTCAGGACAAAAACCCAAGCATGATTCTGGCACAAGTGCAGGAATCTACACTATACCATGTGGGGGGTGTGACAAAGTATATGTAGGGGAAACAGCCAAATCTCTGGACATTAGGATAGCAGAACACAAAAATGCTTGCAGAAATGATGACCGCAAAAACGCATGTGTTCAACATAGGGACGATGTTGGACACCTCATGAAATTCAATGAACTAAACTAGTGATTAAAGAAGACTACTTAAGACGGAGAAAATGCATTGAAGCTGCACTAATTTCTGTCAGTAACACTATAAAGCAAAAATCCGGTAGTTACAGTATTTCAAAATTACTGAGCAAGAGGATATTACCCATCCTGGGAACTGGTGTTACATGATGCCAGCAGGTCCCTCTCTAACATCACCTCCTTAGTTCCACTACTACTACTACTACTACTACCACCTCTACCCACGCGTCACCTCACCTGACTCCTGCCACTATATATATACGTTTTCTTAGTTTTCTCTGTATTAGGACTGAAGAAGCCACTCGTGGCGAAACGTTTCCTCTAATAAATGTCCTGAACTGTACATAAGTGTCTTTTTCCACACAAATGCAAGTGTTGACGGCATTGCGGGGACTTGAGCTAGAGTTCGTCACGGCCACGCTAGCTGGAGATTCGTCTGTAAAAACTTGCATTTGTGGTCACAGTGGTGCCTGTGCTAACCTTCCTATGGTGTAGAAATATACCTAGTTGGACGAATCTTATTGTGGCTAGCTGGTCTAGTGGCTAACGCGACGGTCTGGAGTTTTGAGACTCTGACCGCGGGTTCAAATCCCGCCGTGGTATGGTTAATAAAGATACCTATGTGTCTCACTCATCAAACTGGATATACCCGTAATGTGCTGCTGCCTTATTCTGTACGATAGTTACATTGTGGTAACACCCGCAGTGTGTTGCTGCTCTATTCTATATATTTAAATAGTAGGAATACCCTCAGTAATGCTGCTACCCTATTCTATATATATCTGCACGGTTTGACCAAAAGCTAGTTGTTTCACTATCGTGCTAGAAAAATATATGTGATTTTGGTAGTGATGGGTAATTGTTGGTGTTTCAGAAGTGGTTTACCCTCGCTTAACTAACTGTTTCTCTCTCTCTCTCTCTCTCTCACACACACTCTTTCTCCCTCATCACATTCGGGAGACACGCCTCTGTGGCACCATTCAGCGTTTGGGTACGAATATGTCCTGAGAGAGACGTGAATCCCTTAATTGTGTTGTCTAGGATCCCTTTAACAAAGGGCGAAGCTGTGTCTACGATCCTTACCCTTCCAGTTGCTGCCCACACCCAGTGGCACTTTTCATGACAGAGAAAGACAGAAGCGTTTATCATTATGTTATGAAAGACTCTCCTTGTCAAGGAACCAACCTGGAGTGAAGTGTGTCATTTTTTTAGCAAAATGGATATATCAGCAATGTGCAGTTATCCTAGTTTATGTGATAGTTACATAGTGGGAACCCAAGCTAGCTGCGTTTCCCTTTCACATTGCATCACACAGCATGGATTACACACGGTGTTACTATCTCAGGCTGAGCTAGGAAGCTTGATCAGGTCAATGAGGATATCGTGAAGCGTGTTCCTGGTTTCTTAAGAGGACACTAAGAAGGCTCAGATATTCTTAGTTGAACTTCTCACCAGTGTGAGGAATCACACTATAGATAACACTTCCCAAGTAGAGTGGTTACTTCGTGTCTGCAAATGTCAAGATACCTGGCAACCTGATGATCGGGTCAGGAGGGAGAGGTGAGGTAGAAATTATTTTGATACTGTAATAAAATTGGTAGAATTACCGACAATATGTAAAGTAAAAGGACACAAGTGCAACTAATGTGACATTTTATTGTGGCAACGTTTCGCTCTCCAGGAGCTTTATCAAGCCATAATGGCTTGATAAGGCTCCTGGAGAGCGAAACGTTGCCACAATAAAATGTCACATTAGTTGCACTTAACATAAGAACATAAGAATGTGCCCTTTTACTTTACATATTTTGCCTACACAGTATACTGCCACGTGTTGCAGTGTCTGACAAGATACTTTATTCCGAAACACACACACACACACAGAAGAGATGTGAAGACACACACACACACACACACACACTGAGAGGTCATGTCCCTCTCAGATCCAACCCTTCTCACTTGAAAAGAACATAAGAATGTGCGCTTTTAATTTACATATTTTTATACTTTAACACACACACACACACATACACACACACACACACACACACACACACACACACACACACACACACGCCAACATACACACACACCAACACACACCAACACACACACACACACACACACACACACACACACACACACACATCAACACACACACACAAACACACACACAAAAACACACACAAACACACACACACACACACACACACACACACACACACACACACATCAACACACACACACCAACACACACACACACACACACACACACACATACACACACACACACACACACACACACACACACACACACACATCAACACACACACACCAACACACACACACACACACACACACACACACACACACACACACACACACACACACACACATGCACACACGCACACACACACACACACACATGCACACACACACACACACGGACACATGCACACACACACACGGACAGACATACACACACACACACACACACACACACACACACACACATACACACATGGAGGAGGAGCTTGGACATGGGTGAAATTCCAGTCACTTAAAACAACGGATATAGCCCCACTCCATGAAGGTGGCAGCAAAGCATTAGCTAAGAACTATAGACCAATAGCTCTGACGTCCCACATCATAAAAATCTTTGAAAGAGTGCTAAGAAGCAGGATTGCAAATCACCTGGATTCCCAAAATCTGCACAATCCAGGGCAACATGGGTTCAGGGCAGGTCGCTCCTGCCTCCCACAACTACTGGATCACTATGACATGGCCTTGGATGCACTGGAAGAAAATCAGAATGCAGATGTAATATACACAGACTTTGCAAAAGCATTTGACAAATGCGATCATGGCGTAATAGCCCATAAAATACGTGCTAAAGGAATAACTGGGAAAGTGGGGAGATGGATCTTCAACTTCCTAACAAATCGAACACAAAGAGTAGTGGTCAACAGAGTTAAATCGGAGGCTGCCATAGTGAAGAGCTCTGTTCCACAAGGCACAGTACTCGCCCCCATCTTATTCCTTATCCTCATATCAAACATTAACAGAGATATACACCACAGCACCGTATCATCCTTTGCGGATTATACTAGGATCTGCATGAGGCTGTCATCTGCTGAGGACGCGGTTAATCTCCAAGAAGATATAAACAAAGTTTTACAATGGGCAACGGTAAACAATATGATGTTCAATGAGGACAAATTTCAACTACTCCGTTATGGAAAACTG
Source organism: Cherax quadricarinatus (assembly GCF_038502225.1). Taxonomy (NCBI): domain Eukaryota; kingdom Metazoa; phylum Arthropoda; class Malacostraca; order Decapoda; family Parastacidae; genus Cherax; species Cherax quadricarinatus. The sequence goes on from NC_091298.1 coordinate 54,427,565, forward strand.
GAGGAGATAATAACTAGAACAGAGTATACTACTGATTCCGGCCATACAATAGAGCGGAAAACTAATGTAAGGGACCTGGGAGTAGTAATGTCTGAGGATCTCACTTTCAAGGATCACAACAGTGCCACGATCGCACGTGCAAAGAAAATGATAGGATGGATAATGAGAACTTTCAAAACGAGAGATGCCAAGCCCATGATGATCCTTTTCAAATCACTTGTTCTCTCTAGGCTGGAATACTGCTGTACATTAACATCTCCATTCAAAGCAGGTGAAATCGCAGATCTAGAGAGTGTACAGAGATCCTTTACTGCACGTATAAGTTCTGTCAAGCACCTTAACTACTGGGAACGCTTGGAAGCACTTGACTTGTACTCGTTGGAACGCAGGAGGGAGAGAGATATCATAATCTACACTTGGAAAATCTTGGAAGGAATGGTCCCAAATCTGCACACAGAAATCACTCCCTACGAAAGTAAAAGACTGGGCAGGCGATGCAAAATGTCCCCAATAAAAAGTAGGGGCGCCATTGGTACACTAAGGGAAAACACCATAAGTGTCCGGGGCCCAAAACTGTTTAACAGCCTCCCATCAAGCATTAGGGGAATTGCCAATAAACCCCTGGCTGCCTTCAAGAGAGAGCTGGACAGATACCTAAAGTCAGTGCCGGATCAGCCGGGCTGTGGCTCGTACGTCGGACTGCGTGCGGCCAGCAGTAACAGCCTAGTTGATCAGGCCCTGATTCATCGGGAGGCCTGGTCATGGACCGGGCCGCGGGGGCGTTGATCCCCGGAATAACCTCCAGGTAACATAAGAACATAAGAACATAAGAACGAAGGAACACTGCAGAAGGCCTACTGGCCCATGCGAGGCAGGTCCAAGTCTCCTACCGGCTTAAGCCAATGCACCCAACCTAGTCAGGTCAGGTCACATTGACTTAAGGGAGGAACACGGCAACCGACCTGTTAGCACAAGCTATCAGGTCTAACTCACACCCACCCACATCTACTCATGTATTTATCCAACCTATTTTTAAAGCTACACAACGTTCTGGCCTCTATAACGGTACTTGGGAGTTTGTTCCACTCATCCACAACTCTATTACCAAACCAGTACTTTCCTATATCCTTCCTGAATCTGAATTTTTCCAACTTAAAACCATTGCTGCGAGTCCTGTCTAGGCTAGATATTTTCAGCACACTATTTACATCCCCTTTATTTATTCCTGTCTTCCATTTATACACCTCAATCATATCCCCCCTAATTCTACGTCTTTCTAGAGAGTGCAGTTTCAGGGCCCTTAGTCTATCCTCATAGGGAAGGTTTCTGATACATGGGATCATCTTTGTCATCCTCCTTTGTACATTTTCCAGAGAATTTATATCCATTCTGTAATACGGTGACCAAAACTGTGCAGCATAATCTAAATGAGGCCTAACCAAGGATGTATAGAGTTGAAGAACAACCTGAGGACTCCTATTATTTATGCTTCTTGATATGAAGCCCAGGATTCTATTAGCTTTATTGCGAACACTTATGCACTGTTGTCTTGGTTTCAGATTACTGCTAACCAGAACTCCTAAATCTTTTTCGCAATCCGTAATATTAAGATCTACATTATTTAGTTTATATGTGGCATGGTTATTGTCCTGTCCAACATTTAGAACTTTGCATTTGTCTATATTAAACTGCATCTGCCACTTCTCCGACCACTGCATCAGTCTATTCAAATCTTCCTGGAGTGCTCGTATGTCCTCGTCAGAATGAATTCGACGGCCTATTTTGGTGTCATCGGCAAACTTGCCGATGTCGCTCTTTATGCCCTCATCTATGTCGTTTATGTAGATTGTGAACAGCAGGGGGCCCAACACTGACCCCTGTGGAACACCGCTCGTGACGCTTCCCCACTCTGATTTCTCCCCATTTATGCAAACTCTCTGCTGCCTATTTGTCAACCATGCCTCTATCCAGGAAAAAATTTCTCCTCCTATTCCATGTGCTTTAATTTTCCTCAATAGTCTCTGATGTGGGACCCTGTCAAAAGCCTTACTGAAGTCCATATACACAATATCATATTCATTACCATGATCTACCTCCTCAAATACCTTAGTGAAAAAAGTTAATAAATTCGTAAGGCAGGAACGCCCCTTTGTAAAACCATGCTGAGATTCGTTGATTAATTTATGCTTTTCAAGATGGCTACGAACTGCCTCGGCAATTATTGATTCCATAAATTTTCCCACTATGGAGGTTAGGCTTATTGGTCTATAGTTCGAAGCTAAGGACCTGTCACCTGTTTTGAAAATAGGTATCACATTTGCCATTTTCCACTTATCTGGCACCATGCCAGTTTGTAGTGATATGTTGAAAAGATTAGCCAAAGGTGTGCTAAGCTCCTCTTTACATTCCTTTAGAACCCTTGCATACAGTTCATCAGGGCCTGGGGATTTGTTAGGTTTTAATTTATCTATTTGCCTAAGGACCATGTCACTTGTGACCCTAATAGTGCACAGTTTATTATCGTCCTGTTCTACATAATTTATCATTACTGGAATATCGCTGGTATCCTCCTGTGTAAAAACTGAGAGGAAGTATGTGTTAAAAATTCTACACATTTCCTTATCACTGTCAGTGAGCTGACCCGAGGAACTTTTGAGTGGGCCTATCTTGTCCCTGATCTTACTTCTGTATACCTGAAAGAATCCTTTTGGGTTAGTCTTCGATTCTTTTGCAACTTTAACCTCATAATCTCTTTTTGCTTTTCTAATTCCCTTTTTTATTTCTCTCTTTAACTGAATATATCGATTTCTTAATTGCCCCTCTCCTCTTTTGATTTGCCTATATATGCCTCTCTTTTGACCAATCAGATATTTTAATCTATTGTTCATCCATTTAGGGTCATTTTTGTTTGATCTGATTTCCCTATTTGGAACATAATTTGACTGAGCAGCTAGAACTATGCCCTGGAAAGCATCATATCGGCAACCATCACCACCTACCTGACCCTTAGTCAGGTCATTCCAGTTCAGCCCACCTAAGTAATTTTTCAGTCCTATGAAATCAGCCAAGCGAAAGTCAGGGACGGAGACTTGATTGCCATTATTAGGGAAATTCCATGATATATTAAAACTGAGTGATTTGTGATCACTCTCCCCAAGCTCATCATTAACCTCAAGATTATTAATTAGTGTTTCCCTACTGGCAAGAACCAAGTCAAGGAGGTTATTTCCCCTAGTTGGCTCTGTCACAAACTGTTTTAAAAAACAATCCTGGATCGTATCAAGAAAGTCACCCGACTCTAAATTTCCTGTCAAATTGCTCCAGTCAATCTGTCTATAGTTGAAATCTCCCATTAGCACAACATTTTCGTATGTAGATGCCTTACGAATTTCGTCCCATAGAAGTTTACTGCACTCCCTATCAAGATTTGGGGCCATGTAAATCACACCCAAAATTAGTTTTTCTCGGCCCTCGAGAAGCTGTAACCAAACAGATTCAGTGGCTGACGCTTCTAATTTAATATCTTGTCTAACACAACAATTTAAATTGTCTCTGACATACATCGCTACTCCACCACCTTTCCTGTTGACCCTGTCAGTGTGGAATAATTTATAGCCTTGTATGTGACATTCAGAGGGCATCTCTCTATCTTTCAGATTGAGCCAGGTCTCTGTTATAGCAATAATATCTATGTTTCCTGCACTTGCAATTAATCTTAGCTCATCTATCTTATTTCTAACACTCCTGCTATTAGTATAGTAAACCTTAAGGGAGCTAGTCCCTTGCTGCCCTCTGCTGTCCCCCTTTGTTTGCTGACCTGTTCTATTGTCTTTATTTATAACTTCATGCTGAATGCCTTTTATACATTTACTGTTTCCAACCCTAGTGTTGCAACCTGCTTGTTTCCCACACACACCCATACCTCTATCTTCCATCAGTTTAAAATCATAGGCATTTCACCAATGGCCTTCTCAATCGAGTCTGCAAGTGCTACCACCCCTGACCCAGAGAGATGTACCCCATCCCTTGCATACATATCATGTTTGCCATAAAAGTTGTTCCAGTTGTCAATGAATGGGATTGCAAGTTCCTTGCAGTATCTGTCTAGCCAGCAATTTACACCAATTGCCCTAGACAACCATTCATTTCCTACTCCCCTTCTAGGCAAGATGCTACATATGATTGGGATCCCTCCCTTAGACTTAATGAAATCTATAGCTGACCTGTACTTATCTAGCAGCTCTTCTCTCCTACCCTTCCCAATATCATTTCCACCAGCACTGAGACAGATAATGGGCTTGTTCCCATTACCTGACATGATATTATCCAGCCTGTTGACAATGTCCCCAACACCAGCTCCAGGGAAGCACACTCTATCTCTCATCTTCTTATTCCTATTACAAAAAGCACGGTCAATATATCTTACCTGAGAGTCACCAACCACAAGAATGCGCTTACCTTCATTAGCAGGGGCAGTAGTACCCTTACCTTCACTGGCCACTGAAGTACATTCATCCTGGAGAACAAAGAAGCGATTTCCTACCTTCAGATCTTCACTCTTAACTTTCCTTATTCTGATGCGCCTCCCATTACTGTGAACAACTCGCCACTTGTAGCAGGTGCTGGGCTGCACCTCACTGCTGGTAGCCGTTGCTACCTCCCCAACTACAGCCTCCTTACAGCGAGAGACAGACTGCACCTCACTGCTAGAAGTCTCATTCCCCACAACTCCAGCCACCTCACACTCTCTCCCAGACCCATTGAGGTGGACCTTCAGCCTCCTAATCTCCTCCTGGAGAAGCAAGACCTCCTCCTTCAACTCTCCAACCTCAGTTTTTAAAACACTGCCTCAGTTTTTAAAACACACACACGCGCGTGCATGCACATACAACAGGCCTAGTGTCTAATCGACATGTGCCTAGGACCAAATGGTAACTAACACACACACACACACACACACACACACACACGGGGCCAGGGGCTGTGAATCAACCCCTGCAACCACATAGTGAGCACACACACACACTATTATATATAATATAGATTTAAGCTATGTAAAAGAGTACTGATTGCAATCAAGTCCAGAACTTTACAGACTGCATGCATTCATAATTAATAAAATTCGTGAGAATTTTAAGTTATGTTGACAAAACAAATCACTTTCACCTGACGTATTACTAATGACCTGACAGTTTTGGATTAGTGTGGAACACAGGTCCGTCAGTGAGACGTATATATCAATACGGAAAGGTCACAGAGAAGGCTTTACGCTTCCCCATAATAATAATAATAATAATAATAATAATAATAATAATAATAATAATAATAATAATAATAATAATTTGAACATCAAAATGGTATACAATACCGACAGGTTGGTAGGTAAGACATAGGCAACAGTTAGGCAACTTTATTCCGAAACGTTTCGCCTACACAGGCTTCTTCAGTCGAATACAGAAAGTAGGCAGGAACAGTAGAGATGTGAAGACGATGAAATCAGTCCATCACCCTTGAAGTCGTAGAATTTGAGGTTGTCAGTCCCTCGGCCTGGAGAAGTTCAGTTCCATAGTCAAGAACTATCTGAAGATCAAGCGACAGTGCGGAGACTTAAATACTGTCGGAAGGAGAGGTGCAGAGTAGTAGTAGTAGTAGTAGTAGTGAGAATGTAGCCACTGAGAGGTCAGGTCCCTCTCAGATCCAACAGTTCTCACTTGAAAGGGTTGAAAGACGTTTTCTGTACCAAGAGGCCATGTGTTGCAGTGTTACTGTCCCTGCCTACTTTCTGTATTCGACTGAAGAAGCCTACTGTGTAGGCGAAACGTTTCGGAATAAAGTTGCCTAACTGTTGCCTATGTGTCTTACCTACCAACCTGTCGGTATTGTATACCATTTTGATGTTCATCTTGTCAGACACTGCAACACATGGCCTCTTGGTACAGAAAACGCCTTAGACAACCCTTTCAAGTGAGAACTGTTGGATCTGAGAGGGACCTGACCTCTCAGTGGCTACATTCTCACTACTACTACTACTACTACTCTGCACCTCCCTCTCCTTCCGACAGTATTTAAGTCTCCGCACTGTCGCTTGATCTTCAGATAGTTCCTGACTATGGAACTGAACTTCTCTAGGCCGAGGGACTGACAACCTTAAATTCTACGACTTCAAGGGTGATGGACTGATTACATCGTCTACACATCTCTACTGTTCCTGCCTACTTTCTGTATTCGACTGAAGAAGCCTACTGTGTAGGCGAAACGTTTCGGAATAAAGTTGCCTAACTGTTGCCTATGTGTCTTACCTACAGACTAATAATAATTTACATAGTAAGCAGTGTTTCATTTAACTGTACATTAAGTTGCAGAATTTTGTTTCACGTCCCCGCCAAACCTTTGAGGAGCCTGGGAGCAAAGGACGCAGCATTAACAATCCGTGAGTTAGGTTTTGCTCGACACTTTCTTCAACTTCAGCCTTTGTAACACAAGGTTTTGGTTTCTGCTGTTGTTGTACTTGTTGTGTGATGTGACCAGCCGATGGCAGGGTTTATATGATGTGACCAGCTCCTTTGATGGCTTGTGATGTGACTAGTCGATGTCATAGTTCATGTGACGTGACCAGCTATCATAAGAACATAAGAACGAAGGAACACTGCAGCAGGCCTACTGGCCCATGCGAGGCAGGTCCAAGTCTCCTACCGGCTTAAGCCAATGCACCCAACCTAGTCAGGTCAGGTCACATTGACTTAAAGGAGGAACACGGCAACCGACCTGGTAGCACAAGCTATCAGGTCCAACTCACACCCACCCACATCCACTCATGTATTTGTCCAACCTATTTTTAGAGCTACACAACGTTCTGGCCTCTATAACTGTACTCAGGAGTTTGTTCCACTCATCCACAACTCTATTACCAAACCAGTACTTTCCTATATCCTTCCTGAATCTGAGTTTTTCCAACTTAAAACCATTGCTGCGAGTCCTGTCTAGGCTAGATATTTTCAGCACACTATTTACATCCCCTTTATTTATTCCTGTTTTCCATTTATACACCTCAATCATATCCCCCCTAATTCTGTGTAAGAATGGTATATAATACCGACAAGATGAAATTAAGACACATGTGCAACATCTGGGTATCTTTATTGTAGACGTTTCGCCATCCAGTGGCTTTATCAATACAAATTCTAGGACATAACTTGAAGACAGTAGAACTATGTACAGAAGATGAGGTAATCAGTCCCTCAACCTAGGAGTAGGTGCGAAGAGCACCATAGTCGTGGAGATTCTGAAGCAGAAGAAAGGAGCCTGGCACTTATATAGTAACGTCAGGTGTAGCAGACGAGGGTATAGTCACTGGTAGGCGGGATTCCCCAGTGGAAGTAGGTCCTTCCCAAAGAGATGGGTTAGTTGTAGTTGTCGTAGCCGTGAAGGTTATGTACATGTCCTAAGAATCAAGATTCCATGATGTTGTAGTGTCTGGCAAGTTGTGTAAGAATGGTATATAATACCGACAAGATGAAATTAAGATACATGTGCAACATCTGGTGCACTTCGCACCTACTCCTAGGTTGAGGGACTGATTACCTCATCTTCTGTACATCGTTCTACTGTCTTCAAGTTATGTCCTAGAATTTGTATTGATAAAGCCACTGGATGGCGGAACGTCTACAATAAAGATACCCAGATGTTGCACATGTGTCTTAATTTCATCTTGTCGGTATTATATACCATTCTTACACAACTTGTCAGACACTGCAACATCATGGAATCTTGATTCTTAGGACATGTACAAAACCTTCACGGCTACGACAACTACTACTACAACTAACCCATCTCTTTGGGAAGGACCTACTTCCACTGGGGAATCCCGCCTACCAGTGACTATGCCCTCGTCTGCTACACCTGACGTTACTATATAAGCGCCAGGCTCTTTTCTTCTGCTTCAGAATCTCCACGACTATGGTGCTCTTCGCACCTACTCCTAGGTTGAGGGACTGATTACCTCATCTTCTGTACATAGTTCTACTGTCTTCGAGTTATGTCCTAGAATTTGTATTGATAAAGCCACTGGATGGCGAAACGTCTACAATAAAGATACCCAGATGTTGCACATGTGTCTCAATTTCACCCCCTAATTCTACGTCTTTCTAGAGAGTGCAGATTCAGGGCCCTTAGTCTATCCTCATAGGGAAGATTTCTGATACATGGGATCAACTTTGTCATCCTCCTCTGTACGTTTTCCAGAGCATTTATATCCATTCTGTAATACGGTGACCAGAACTGAGCAGCATAGTCTAAATGAGGCCTAACCAAGGATATATAGAGTTGAAGAACAACCTGAGGACTTCTATTATTTATACTTTTAGATATGAAACCAAGAATTCTGTTAGCTTTATTGCGAACACTAATGCACTGTTGTCTTGGTTTTAGATTACTGCTAACCAGAACTCCTAAATCCTTTTCGCAGTCAGTAATATTAAGATCTACATTATTTAGTTTATATGTGGCATGGTTATTTAACTGTCCAACACTTAGAACTTTGCATTTGTCAATATTAAACTGCATCTGCCACTTCTCCGACCATTGCATCAGTCTATTCAAATCATCCTGGAGTGCTCTAATGTCCTCATTAGAATGAATTGGACGGCCTATTTTGGTGTCATCAGCAAATTTGCTTATGTCGCTGGTTTAGAAAGACACGTAAGCAAACACTATGACATATTTATTATAAAACGTTTCGGTCCTGGGACCTTGATCACTTCTAAGTGATCAAGGTCCCAGGACCGAAACGTTTTCTAATAAATATGTCATAGTGTTCACTTACGTGTCTTTCTAAACCAACTTGTCGGTATTTATTACCAAGGTTTATACCAGCTTATGTCGCTATTTATTCCCTCATCTATGTCGTTTATGTAAATTGTGAACAACAACGGGCTCAACACTGACCCCTGAGGAACACCGCTTGTGACGTGCCCCCATTCTGATTTCTCCCCATTTATGCAAACTCTCTGCTGTCTATTTGTCAGCCATGGCTCTACCCAGGAAAAAATTTCTCCTCCTATTCCGTGTGCCTTAAGTTTCCTCAATACCCTCTGGTGTGGAACTCTATCGAAAGCCTTACTGAAGTCCATATACACAATATCATATTCATGACCATGATCTACCTCCTCAAACACCTTAGTGAAAAAAGTTATTAAATTCGTAAGACAGGAACACCCCTTTGTAAAACCGTGTTGAGATTCATTAATCAATCTGTGCCTGTCAAGATGGCTACGAATTGCTTCGGCAATTATTGATTCCATAAATTTTCCCACTATGGAGGTAAGGCTTATTGGTCTATAGTTCGAAGCCAAGGACCTGTCACCTGCCTTGTAAATAGGTATTACATTTGCCATTTTCCACTTATCAGGCACTATGCCAGTTTGTAGTGATATGTTAAAAGATTAGCCAAAGGTATGCTAAGTTCCTCTTTACATTCCTTTAACACCCTTGCAAACAGTTCATCAGGGCCTGGGGATTTATTAGGTTTTAGTTTCTCTATTTGTCTGAGGACCATGTCACTAGTTACCGCAATCGTAAATAGTTTATTATCCTGTTCTAGTATTTTCCTGGGTGAAAACTGAGAGGAAGTAGGTATTGAGAATTTCACACATATCCTTATCACTGTAAGTGATCTGACCAGAGTTACTCTTAAGTGGGCCAACCTTGTCCCTAATCTTACTTCTGTATACCTGAAAGAACCCTTTTTGGCTAGTCTTTGAATCCCTTGCGACCTTAGCCTCATAATCCCTTTTTGCTTTTCTTATTCCTTTCTTTATTTCTCTCTTTAATTGAATATATTGATTTCTTAACTGCCCATCCCCTCTTTTGATACGCCTATATATGCCTCTCTTTTGACCAGTGAGATGCTTTAATCTATTGTTCATCCATTTGGGATCTTTTTTGTTAGATCTAATTTCCCTACTTGGAACAAAAGTTGTCTGGGCAGCTAGAACTATGCTCTGAAAAACGTCATATTGGCAACCAAGATTACCTACCTGAGCCATAGTCAGGACATAACAATTTAGCCCACCCAGGTAATTTTTCAGTCCCATGAAGTCGGCCAAGCGAAAATCTGGGACAGAGATTTGATTGCAGTTATCTGGGTAATTCCATGATATATTGAAACTAAGTGATTTGTGATCACTTTCCCCAGTCTCATCATTAACCTCAAGATTATTAATTAGTGAATCTTTGTTGGCAAGTACCAAGTCAAGCAGATTGTTTCCTCTAGTTGGTTCTGTCACAACCTGTTCTAAAAAGCAATCCTGAGCCGTATCAAGAAAGTCACTAGACTCAAGATTTCCTGTCATACTGTTCCAATCAATTTGTCTAAAGTTAAAATCTCCCATTATCACAACATTTTCATATCTAGATGCCTTATGAATTTTGTCCCATAACAGCTTACTGCACTCCCTATCAAGGTTTGGGGGCCTATAAATCACACCCAAAATTAATTTGTCACGTCCCTCGAGAAACTGTAGCCAAACAGATTCTGTGTTCGATGTTTCTAATCTTACATCATGTCTAAGACAATTTAATTTTTCTCTGACATACATCGCCACTCCACCACCCTTCCTGTTGACCCTATCAGTGTGGAATAGTTTATAACCCTGTATTTTGCATTCAGAAGGCATTTCTCTATCTTTCAGGTTGAACCAGGTCTCTGTTATACCAATAATATCTATATTACCTACACTTGCAAGTATCTTAGCTCATCTATCTTATTTCTTAGACTCCTACTATTTGTATAGTAAACCTTAAGGGAGCTAGTCACTCGTTGTCCTCTACTATCTCTCTTTGTTGATCAATTGATTTGTCATTACTAGAAACTTTATTTTAAATATTGTCTTTTAAACATATCCCTGAGGTATCCTGGTAATAACTGCTGTTTTTAACCCTAATGCTGCAGCCTGATTGTTTCCCACAAACACCCATACCTCTATAATCTATCAGTTTAAATCCCTAGACAAGTCATCAATTACCCTCTCAATTGAACTGGCTAATGCAACCACTCCATCCCCAGAGAGATGAACCCCATCCCTTGCATACATATTACGTTTGCCAAAGAATAGGTCACAGTTATCAATGAATGGGATTGCAAGTTCCTTGCAGTACCTGTCTAGCCAGCAATTTATATCAGTTGCCCTAGACATCCATTCATTGCCCACTCCCTTTCTAGGCAAGGTGCTACATATGACTGGGATCCCTCCCTTAGACCTAACTACTTCTATGGCTAACCTTTACTTATCCAGCAGCTCCTCTCTCCTGCCCTTCTTCCCAATGTCATTACCCCCAGCACTAAGACAGATAATGGACTTGTTCCCATTACCTGCCATAATATTATCCAACCTGCTGACTAACGAAACTTTGTTAAAAAAAAATAAGCTCTCCGTACGACACGTGTTTCACATTAAACGTTTCTTATCGTAGTAACTATACTGTCACACTTCGCGTAATTATGTTCTGGAGTGCGACAAAAAAAAAATGAATTAGAGACAATTCACAAACGTTCAAGAAATGTCAGAGTTTTTTGTGCACAGTGGCATATTACCAGCCATTCTGGAAAAATACTCTGACTTTACCAGTTGTAAATAACTCCTAACCACATATAACTACATTGTGACTGAATTCATGAACTGTTTTGACCTTTATCAGTATTCTGAATTTAGTAAATTGTTTATTACTAGTGTAATTTGTCTAGTAAATACAATGTTGGAGCTCAGCCCGTGGAGTTTTGTACCTTCATAATCTACACCAGATATATTAAGCAAATATCCTCCATGTGTAGTAGATGAATCTTAAAGATTTACGTATACCATATGGATTCCTATTAACACTTTTGGAGCCTAGTTCCTAAGTCTTTTGCGTATCCATACGCTCTTGCGCTTCCTTCCACAGGATGGGTATGGGATACACAGTAAACTAGCCAGTTCGGCGGAAAAATCTAAAATCTGTTTACTATGTTTTTCCAATAGAATTTTATGATGCTTTTCAAAGAGGAAATTACATTGAGAAAAAGGCAATTTGTTTCAGGGGGAACTTTTATTATTGCTTAAACTTTTCGAAAAGCCCTTGACGAAACGTTGTAGCAGTAATATAGATTTTCCTGTGACTTTTTTTTCCCCTCCGCTTGTCGGCTTAAACCATTATTTATCAGAAAATTTGTATTAATTTGAAGCGCTCTCGAAGCTCTGATCGCAACATGCGTTCATAGTGGTAAAGACGCACAAGTGCAGTAGCATGGAACCTTTATTGACGTTTCGCTCATTCACTAAACATTTTAATGTGAGCTTAAAGAACCAGTAGCCGCGCTAGGACTAGCAGGATCGGAAAAAATCGAAAAATAATTGAAAAAGGAGTTAGTAGTTGTTATTCCTGTAATATTGGCTTTCCAGCTTGGAGACGGGGCCGCGGGGGCGAGGATCTCCAGAATCATTAACAGAGCAGCCTGGCATTTGATGAGCTAGATTCATTCTGTTATACATGTCTAACTGAAATGTGAAATTAATTTCTTTAGGTATAATATTTTACTTCTTGAATTGCTAATGTGTGATATCTAGCAGAAGGTCCAGTGGTGTGCTCTGGGGGGTATAATTCAGCCTGCCGCCTCCTGTGGCTTCATCTTTCTCAGGAAATTCAGTGTCCTTTGATCCGGTAGGCTTCCTTTTTACTCACTGACAACAAAGGATGCAGTCTTTCTGGAAATGCAGCTAAATTACAATTCACAGAACCAGCTGCAGCTTGTTTATGTTACGGAGTATTGCAGGAGCTTTGTTTTCCACTAGTTATCCTACACACACACACACACACACACACACACACACACACACACACACACACACACACACACACACACACACACACACACGCACGCACGCACAGGGAGGCAACAACGAGTCATGGTATGTGACGAGGTGTCAGCGTGGGTGCCTGTGATGAGCGGGTTTCCACAGGGGTCAGTCCTAAGACCAATGCTGTTTTTGGTATATGTGAATGACATGACGGAAGGGATAGACTCAGAAGTGTTCCTGTTCGCAGATGATGTGAAGTTAATGAGGAAAATTAAATCGGATGGGGATCAGACAGGACTATAAAGAGACCCAGACAGGCTGGAAGCCTGGTCCAGCAACTGGCTACTTGAATTTAACTCTGCCAAATGCAAAGTCATGAAGATCGGGGAAGAGCAAAGAACACCGCAGACAGAGTATGGGCTAGGTGGCTAAAGACTGCAAACCTCACTTAAGGGGTGAGTATAATACCTAGCACATCTCTTGAGGCGCACATCAATCATGTGGGCGCCTGCCAAACCTGAGAATAGCGTTCCGATACCTCAGTAAGGAATCGTTCAAGACTGTACACCATGTACGTCATGCCCATACTGGAGTATGCAGCACCAGTTTGGAACCCACACCTGGTCAAGCACGTCAAGAAATTAGAGAAAGTGCAAAGGTTTGCAACAAGACTAGTTCCGGAGCTAAGGGGAATGCCCTACGAAGAAAGGTTGAGGGAAATCGGACTGACGACACTGGAGGACAGAAGGGTTAGGGGAGACATAATTACGACATACAAAATGCGAGGAATTGACAAGGTGGACAGAGACAGGATGTTCCAGAGGTGGGACACAGAAACAAGGGGTCACAATTGGAAGTTGAAAACTCAGATGAGTCAAAGAGATGTTAGGAAGTATTTCTTTAGCCATAGAGTTGTCAGGAAGTGGAATAGACTGGCAAGTGAGGTAGTGGAGGCAGGAACCATACAATTTTAAGACGAGGTATGATGAACCTCATGGAGCAGGGAGAGAGAGGATCTAGCAGTGATCAGTGAAGAGGCGGGGCCAGGAGCTCTGAATCGACCCCTGCAACCACAAATAGGTGAGTACACACACAAACGTCTCAATAGACTTACTACATACAAACTGTAGGTGCTCATATTCCGTTATTTCTTATAATTTATTAATTATTATCAATAGTAATGAGTTATTTATAGTGACATTTTGTAACAAAAACTTTGTAATATGGATTATATTTATTTATAAATTATTTACAATAACCATTATTTAGAAATTTATGGTTATATTTAGACAAGGTTTGAAGATTTATTGACAGTAGGCAAAAATCAGACTATCTTTCCAAAATTGTAGGTAATATGCCACTGTGCATAAAATACTCTGATATTACTTAAACATTTACGAGTGAATAGCCTTTGAATTTATGAAGATTTTTATAATCAAACACATAATGACTCTGTGATGGTAATTCCTCTGGGAAAGTTTACGTTTAGGTTTACATCAGTCTGATGATTTTGCTTGATGCGCCATAGACACACAGTTCTTCCTACATGACAGAATAATAATACATTGTCAGGCTTCTGTTAGTCTCACTTTGTGTCAAGTTACCAGTGGCCGCTGCTGTCATGGCTCACCATAGTCATATGCTACCCCAAATTTACACATGCCCTAAGACACACCATCTTGCCGTTCCCCTGATATAGTGCCGACACCACTTAACGAGTCATCTCATGAAGAAGACCCATGTCGAGTTCATCCCTGACAAATGAACTAACAACAAAACTGCCAGAAGGGAGAATAAGAGATTACAATTGTAAACCAAGAGAACGTAGCAACTAAACGACGCAGGAAGGTTTACTTTACAGTGTGGTAGACTGCACACACACACACACACACACACACACGCACGCACACGCACGCACACGCACACACACACACACACACACACACACACACACACACACACACACACACACACACACACACACACACACACAGGAACTATACATAGTTTTAAGACGAGATTTGTTAAAACTCATGGAGCAAGGAGAGAGAGGACCTAGTAGCGATCAGTGAAGAGGAGGGGCCAGGAGCTATGAATCGACCCCTGCAACCACAAATAGGTGAGTACACAGAAGTCAGGAGCTGAGATTCGACCCCTGCAAACACATCGGTGAGAACACTTACAATATTATTGTACCCACGAACAAGTGGTATTCATCAATAACAGCACTACAACTAGCCAAAGAGTCGAACCCATGCTGCTTTGGCTTGCCTCATGGTGGGCAAAAACTCATGACGCCTTAATCCACGGGACCACACAATCCTTAAGAGTAGCGCATCCAGGAAAACTGGATTTTGTACTCGCTACCCAAGGACATACGGTGGTGTGAATGACTCTAGGCTAATTTCATTCTACTTCCTGTTTGGTGTACTAGAACAACGAGTAGTATTTTATATTATTGTACCCACGGACAAGTGGTATTGATCAATAACAACACTGCGACTAGCCAAGGAGTCGAACCCATGCTACCCATGGGTCACTCATCCACACCACCGTATGTCCTTGGGTAGCGAGTACAACATCCAGTTCTGCTGGGTGCGCTACTCTTAAGGATTGTGTGGTCCCGTGGATTAAGGCGTCATGGGTTTTCGCCCACAATGAGGCAGGCCAAAGCAGCATGGGTTCGACTCCTTGGCTAGTCGCAGTGCTGTTATTGAGGTTGAGGTGTTATCTCGTCCTTATATGCCTTCCTAATGATCTTTTAATTTTACAATTTCTATGTGAGAAATGTGAGTAATTTCTCACATGGGAATTGTAAAATTAAAAGATCATTAAAAAGGCATATGAGGACGAGAATACACCTAATGGTCAACTTACAATACCTGATCTTTTCAGGATGATGTAAGTAGGTAGTAAAGGATCTATCAGACACAGCCTATATACTACTGAGTCTTTAAGATTTTAGCTTGTCTAATGTATTTTAAATTCTTCCTAAATTTTATTAATTAGAAATGAATCCAATTTGTATAATCCAAATGTGAGAAATCACGAAAGCGCTGGGAATTTCACTACTTTTTTCGCAATGGTTGTTCTGCATATTGTGAAATCACCTGCATACATATAAGATCACAGTATATAAATAAGATGCTTATAAATAAGATCACAGTAAACAGGTGATATCACAATATGGAGAACAACCACTGTGAAAAAATTGTAGAATTCCAAGCGCTTTCATGATTTCTCACATTATCAACCACCTCCCGTTTGAGCTTACCACTACCACAAGTGTCCTCAGATCATAAACAACACCTAGCTCTGCTGGGTGCATGATCTTTGTAGGCTCGCTGGTTAAGTGGTTAAGGCGATGTGAACATTGTTCTGTCTCTCGAGGTGGCAGAATGTGTCGCAAACAAGCAGTCAGTAATGTACCCCAACCAGCAGAGGGAGAGATTGGTGTTAGTCTAACCCCATTCATGTAATTGCAAACACTTCTTCAGGAGTAATTCAATGATAATGGAATGTAGGAAAGCTCAAGCAGTTGTGTTTTGAGACAGTTCAGACACAAACACACACACGTACATATATGTAAACGAACAATCCAGACATGGCTACCTAAGTTTTTGGGTCCGTAATGCATAACAAATCTGTACCTGAGAGAGAGAGAGAGAGAGAGAGAGAGAGAGAGAGAGAGAGAGAGAGAGAGAGAGAGAGAGAGAGAGAGAGAACGAGTTGTGTGGGTTCTAGCCAAGCCGTCCCAACATTTACAGTAATGCACCTTTACTCTGGTCACACTACCTTTCCAACAAGTAACTAAAGAGAACCCTTCAAGGGGGAGTGATTTCATGATGGTGAAGGGCTCTTGTTCAGCTGCCCTTCCCTTTCATGGATGAAGTTTGATTATCACCTATTCCTCAGGTACTGTCTTACAATTTTAATAGTACACCCAAAGACAAAAACAAAATTATTATAATAATTATAACAATAATAGCAATAATAACCAAAAGTTATATACACCCAGAGGTGTATGTCTCAGTACATATAAAGCGTTTAATTTAATCCCCTGACAGGTGGTAAACAGGTTACATGCAGCCTTAATGACCCTCGCTTAGCGACGGTTGTCGATAAACTTTACAGATTAAGCCTTCATAAAAATAATAATAATAATCGAAGTAATGATATTTTTGTTTATTTTTTTTTTCGTCTCGTGTAGTAGATTTCGAATTTGGGGCTAAAGGCGTTGTACGACTCCTACGAGCTCATCGCTTCTTCATGAATATAATAATAATAATAATAATAATAATAATAATAATAATAATAATAATAATAATAATAATAATAATAATAATAATAATAATAATAACAGTTGAGGGATAAAACGATTGATGGTCAAATGGCAACACTCGACCTTCCCGGAAACGCAGTGGACAGTCGTCTTCAGGGAAGATGTTGCCATAATGGGGTCACCTGGTTGGTGCCATCCTGCCTTGAATTACACTAGTAGTTACCGTAACATTATACATCATCCACTCTTTCGCTTTCTGGTGGTTCAGGGAAGTCACATTACACGAAGTATGCGTCATAAGCATTGCCGCAGGGATAGCAAATTTTATTTTATTTAGGTGTTTTATCAGCGCTGTATATTCCCTACGGGTTTAAAGTCTCCCCGTGATAATAGGCAATAATGTGACTAGGAACCTCACAGGATGCGAGCATTCCGATCTTATCGTAGGTGATCTAATGCTATGTTCAGGCCAGAGGCGACCAGCTTGTATGCTAGGCTACTCCACCCGATCAAGCCACAGGCGACCATGTTGCTAGAATTACCGACAGTATGTTAGGTAAAAATACACATGCAGCTAATGAGACGTTTTATGACGGCTACGTTTCACTTTTAGGAGTAGCGAGATATTTTCTTTTAGGAGTAGCGAGATATTTTATTGTGGCAGTGTTTCGCTGACCATGAATTTTGTCAAGCCATTACCAATACGGCATTATTGGCTTGACGAAACTCCTGGAGAGCGAAATGTTGCCACGGTAAACTGTCTCACTACTGTATATGTCTTTTTACCTAACAGAGGCTACCAGCTTGTATGCTCGGCTACTCCATGTTAAAGGAGGAAAGATTATCTTCTGGATCATGGCTGACCGATAGACAACAGAATTCCATTAATGGGAGGGAGGGGGTAACCATTAAAAGCGGTGTGCCACGTAAGTCAGTATTGGGACCCATGTTGTTCACAATCTATATAGACGACACAGGTAAAGGAATAAATAGCGACATAAGTAAGTTTTGGAAGACACACAGATGCAGTGTAACGCGGGTCCTTCATCTGCAAAGTTTCACCCACATGGTGGGCTGAGCCAAAGTACAAACAAATGTTTGTGATTTAAGTCCATTGTTTGAGCAAAACGTTGTCAATAAAGGATCGCATTATTGCATTTGTCTCTTTTGACATCGTGGCGATATTTTATACCAATTCCTTCCATAAGTAATTTATCGATGACACAAAAAGCAAAAAAGGCCAACAGATACTTTCTGATGTGGAGACACTAGAAGGCTGCAGGATGACCTGGATAGATTGATGTTGTGATCGAAGAAGTTGCAGATAAGTGTAATGTAAAGATAATAACTATGGCACTTATAAGGTAAACAGTGTATCAAAGTAAATGTGAAAGAAAGAAAAGTTCTAAGAGTCCTGGTTAGCAGAAATTTAAAACCAAAAATGCATTAGTGTTCTCAGTATATATATATATATATATATATATATATATATATATATATATATATATATATATATATATATATATATATATATATATATATATATATATATTAGCTTCGTATTAAGAGGTATAAATAATAAAAGTCCTAATGTTACACTGGTACCTCTCTTTTACATATCTTTGGTAAAGCCTCATTTAGGTTATGCTGCTAAGTTCTGATCTCCATATTACAGAATAAACATAATTTCGCTGGAAACTATATAGAAAAGGATGATGAAATTTATTTTATGTATTATAAAATTTGCCTACGATGATAGACCAAAGGCACTGAATTTGCACTATGGAAAGACGTAGACTCAGGGGAACTGTTATTGAAGTTTACAGATGGAAAACAATTAAATAAAGGAAATATAAATAAAGTTCGGTATTTAACCAATACAAGACTAACAGCAAGTGGATTAAAGTTGGCCAAATTTAGATTTAGAAAGAATATATGGAAATACTATTTTGGCAATAGAGTTGTAGGTGGGTAGCTTTAAATGTAGGTAGGACATATACTTGAGTTGGTGTGGATGAGTGAGAGTTGGACCTGCCTAGTATGAGCCAATAGGCCTTCAGTGTTCCTTCATTTTTTTATGTTCAGCCTAGAGGCGAGCAGTTTGTATGCTAGGCTACGTCACACACTGGGGTTAAGTTTATTGCCCTCTCATGTAATTTCCTGCCTTGCCGGTTCAGTCTCAGGTTTACGAAGAGCCGAACGTGTTATTTTAAATGTTCAGAGCACATTGGTTGCAACGAACAGGTTATAATAAAGGGTAGCACCGTATTCCTAGAAATGCCTGTGTTTAGTTTAATTCAAGCTAGATCAATTTTGATTTAGAAAGGATATAATAAAATGCTATTGTTAAACAAGAGAATTTTAAATAAGTAGAACAAATTGCCGAGTATATTCGCCAAAGCTTTAAAATGTGATTGGACAAATATGAGTGAGAAGAGTTGAATGTGAGAAGGACATATGTTGGTGAGGGGCTCTTGATCAAAGGAACTGAGCTTTACCTCCCCGTTCCTTGGATCAAACCTCAACGTTTCCTTTACCCTAGGCACTATGTGACCCCTACGGGTTTAGCGTTACTACAATGCTCTGTTCTTCTAATTTTCTTCCGAGTTCTCTTATATCGAACAGTTACCTCAATATTCTTCTTATGACCAGAGTCTTTGGTAAGATGGGTTAGGAAGAAGGATCAACTTCCTGGTAGCCGAAGCATGTTCTAGGCATATTCCCCTAAGAAAGAAGAAGAGCAGGAGTAAACTGGAGAGAAAAAGACGCTCCCTCTACAGAAGACGACGAAGAGTCACTGAGCTCCTCAGGAGTGCTAGAATATCTGATACACGAAAGGAGGCGCTGACCAGGGAAGTGGAAACTATCGAACTTAAGCTAAATGACTCTTACAGGAACCAGGAGAGGCAGGAGGAGCTTAAAGCTATTAGTGAAATTGAAAGAAATTCAAAATATTTCTTTTTATATGCCAAAAGCAAGGCAAATACCACATCTAGTATCGGGCCCTTACTCAGACAGGATGGGACTTACACAGACGACAACAAGGAAATGAGTGAAATATTGAAATCCCAGTACGACTCTGTGTTTAGTGAACCACTAATCGGTCTGAGGATCGACGACCCAAATGATTTCTTCATGAATGAGCCTCAAAACTCCATAAATGTATGCCAGATTTCCGACATTACCCTAACTCCAATAGATTTCGAAAAAGCCATTGACAACATGCCTATGCACTCAGCCCCGGGCCCAGACTCGTGGAACTCTGTTTTCATTAAGAACTGCAAGAAACCCCTCTCGTGTGCCCTAAGTACACTATGAAGGAGGAGCTTGGACATGGGTGAAATTCCACAGTCACTTAAAACAACGGATATAGCCCCACTCCATAAAGGTGGCAGCAAAGCATTAGCTAAGAACTATAGACCAATAGCTCTGACGTCCCACATCATAAAAATCTTTGAAAGAGTGCTAAGAAGCAGGATTGCAAATCACCTGGATTCCCAAAATCTGCACAATCCAGGGCAACATGGGTTCAGGGCAGGTCGCTCCTGCCTCTCACAACTACTGGATCACTATGACATGGCCTTGGATGCACTGGAAGAAAATCAGAATGCAGATGTAATATACACAGACTTTGCAAAAGCATTTGACAAATGCGATCATGGCGTAATAGCCCATAAAATACGTGCTAAAGGAATAACTGGGAAAGTGGGGAGATGGATCTTCAACTTCCTAACAAATCGAAGACAAAGAGTAGTGGTCAACAGAGTTAAATCGGAGGCTGCCATAGTGAAGAGCTCTGTTCCACAAGGCACAGTACTCGCCCCCATCTTATTCCTTATCCTCATATCAGACATAAACAGAGATATACACCACAGCACCGTATCATCCTTTGCGGATGATACTAGGATCTGCATGAGGCTGTCATCTGCTGAGGACGCGGTTAACCTCCAAGAAGATATAAACAAAGTTTTCCAGTGGGCAACGGTAAAAAATATGATGTTCAATGAGGACAAATTCCAACTACTCCGTTATCGAAAACTGGAGGAGATAATAACTAGAACAGAGTATACTACTGACTCCGGCCATACAATAGAGCGGAAAAATAATGTAAGGGACCTGGGAGTAGTAATGTCTGAGGATCTCACTTTCAAGGATCACAACAGTGCCACGATCGCACGTGCAAAGAAAATGATAGGATGGATAATGAGAACTTTCAAAACGAGAGATGCCAAGCCCATGATGATCCTTTTCAAATCACTTGTTCTCTCTAGGCTGGAATACTGCTGTACATTAACATCTCCATTCAAAGCAGGTGAAATCGCAGATCTAGAGAGTGTACAGAGATCCTTTACTGCACGTATAAGTTCTGTCAAGCACCTTAACTACTGGGAACGCTTGGAAGCACTTGACTTGTACTCGTTGGAACGCAGGAGGGAGAGATATATCATAATCTACACTTGGAAAATCTTGGAAGGAATGGTCCCAAATCTGCACACAGAAATCACTCCCTACGAAAGTAAAAGACTGGGCAGGCGATGCAAAATGCCGCCAATAAAAAGTAGGTGTGCCATTGGTACACTAAGAGAAAACACCATAAGTGTCCGGGGCCCAAAACTGTTCAACAGCCTCCCATCAAGCATTAGGGGAATTGCCAATAAACCCCTGGCTGCCTTCAAGAGAGAGCTGGACAGATACCTAAAGTCAGTGCCGGATCAGCTGGGCTGTGGCTTGTACCTTGGACTGCGTGCGGCCAGCAGTAACAGCCTAGTTGATCAGGCCCTGATCCATCGGGAGGCCTGGTCATGGACCGGGCCGCGGGGGCGTTGATCCCCGGAATAACCTCCAGGTAACCTCCAGGTAAGGATAGAAATATTGGAAAAGGGCGGGAGGGAGGAATGAGGTAGGAAATAAAAGGTAAGTGGTCCAACCACTTTGGTGCAATTTAAAAGTGTATGTGGAATAATAAAATATTCTTGAAGGGGTATAATACTCAACCTCAGTATTATGTTTCACAAAATATTAAAAATACACCTAGAAGTATGTGTCTCTGTGCATATACACAGAGTTGTGTGTATCTTTGTGTATATACATTTAAGTTGTACGTATCTCTCTATATATACAGTGAATTGTGTATATCTGAGCTTACTCACCAAGTTGTTTATATCAACGAGTCCTCTGATAGGTATGTTATATTTATGATAGACTAAACGTACAAGTTAATGTTAGTTACTTTTTACGATAGGGATTCCAACACAGTGTACATGCGTAATTATTAGTTAAAAAGTAACTTTTTCCCCCAGATATAAGATACGTAAACCATACCCCCGGCCGGGATTGAACCCGCGGTCATAGAGTCTCAAAACTCCAGCCCGTCGCGTTAGCCACTAGACCACTAGCTGGTCTAGTGGCTAACTAGCTGGTCTAGTGGCTAACGCGACGGGCTGGAGTTTTGAGACTCTATGACCGCGGGTTCAATCCCGGCCGGGGGTATGGTTTATTTGCAATCGTGTCATTACGATTTCTTAAGTCAAGTTATAAGCTACGTACGTAGCATCATAACTGGACTTTATTTTTACTTGTTTTTCTGTACAAATGTTATTCAGGTTACGTTTGGTTGGTTAGACCGTTAGCATATCGTTAGTTCATGATAAGGAGTTTAGGGAGTAAGTGTGGCCAATGGAACAGCAGGCAGTGAGTTATAATGGTGTTATAAGTATGTGTGTTACTTATGTATGTCTGGGAACAAACGTGTATTTGCTACGTTTTGATATATAAATCATCCAGGTATGTTGAAATCTTTATTTATGTAACTAACCCACGAATATGAAGATGTGCTGGTGTATATCAGTGTATATATACCGGAGGGAGAGAGTGTTTGTGTGTGTACACTCACCTGTTTGTGGTTGCAGGGGTCGATTCTTAGCTGTGTGTGTGTGTGTGTGTGTGTGTGTGTGTGTGTGTGTGTGTGTGTGTGTGTGTGTGTGTGTGTGTGTGTGTGTGTGTGTGTGTGTGCGTGTGCACTGTACACCGAACGGTGTGTGAATCATCGAGAGGTGTGAATCTAATTGTATTTACAATAATATATTTGAATCCCGTTTAGAATTGCAGTATGTTGCCGGTGAAATTCAACCTTAATGACCATCTAGCAGTCAATATGTTTCAGAGCTAGCAAATTGACAGAAAATCATATGCTGCGTTAGCAACAAAACTACCCCAGGGAGGCATGTGAGAGCTTACATGTGAGGTGTATCGATTAGGCAAGTTATGTTTAGTGTGGTGTCTCTAGGACGTTGAACTCTCCCCTGCATGTCGCTTGTGTCACCTCTGTTTTTCCTCTCTTTGTACTTACCCAGTATTACTTGCCTAGTTGTGTTAGGAGGGGTTGAATCATAGCTCTTGGTCTCCCCTCTTAACTCTTATCGATCGGGTCAACTGATTGTTAGCCTCCAGGTCTCGATCACGTGTACAAGTGTGTAGTATCATTGCACTAATAGTATACGGTATCGACCAGTTGAAATTACGCACGTGTCTTATTCATGACAGCTGTGTAGTGTTTGTCTCCCACTTTGTCTAGGGCGTTTCACTCATCATCCTGAAAGTATTTTCTGATGTCCTTATGGCTTGTCTACCTATCTACGTTATTGTCTCCGTCTACCATAAACAAAAGCCCTCGTTGTAGGGACTAATTTTCCTAGATTTTATCTAGGTTATGCTTGTCACTGTATATAAAAATAGTATGACATGATCGTTTTATCATGTTTTTAATTATCATTTTTAAGTATACTTCACCGACTCCCCTTTTACCAACTCCTGAATACTTCCAGCAGGTCTGGAGTTTCTTACAAATTTGCATTGCAGATTTTCTCCGAGATTCGACCCACAACAGCGACTAATATCCAGGCTTGTGGAGTGGAGGGAGGGAAGGTGGTTATGTCAATGTCTGTGTTGGTCGTCATGAAGACATTAAGACGGTTATAGAATAAAGCACACGTTAGGCTTACTGGCCCATGCTAGGCACGTCTTCTCACACCTAATCATTCTCAGCCATGTATCTACATACTGTTTTTAAGACCACCAATTTATTTGCTTCAGTGATACTACTTGGCAGTTTGCTCCACTTATCTACAAATGCCAAAATAGTTCTTTGCTATATTTGTTTTAAAATATGACTATAGCCAAACTAAATAAACTGTTCTTTGTTAGATCATACTTAGCACCTGATTTAAATCATATCCTCTCATTCTAAGTGTTTTATAGAGAGGTTCAGGACTCTGTCTTCGTGTGACATATTCTTGACACGAAAGTTTGATTTTGTCATCCTTGACTGTGTTTTATAACACATTCGTGTCCATTCTATAATATGGTGACTAGAACTGTGCTGCATGATTTAAATAAAAGGTATGAACGATGTATAGAATTGTATAACCTTGTGAATTCTGTTATATATAGTTTTGGATGTGAATCCAAACAATGTATTATCGTTATGGAGAACATTTAAGCACTGTTGCATAGCTTCACACACAAGTTGAATAAGTGTTACATTATGCTATATAAAGAACCAAAAGGCACAATACCGTGACTGGAACAATACACACATAACCCGCGCATAGGAGAGAGAAGCTTATGACCATGTTTTGGTCCAACTTGGACCATTTACAAGTCACACTAACACGAAAGTGAGAGAGCCCTGTCCCCACTCTCTTATATATACTGGCTCCTCACTTTGGTAGGTAAGACACATAGGCAACAGTTAGGCAACTTTATTCTGAAACGTTTCGCCTGCACAGTAGGCTTCTTCAGTCGAGTACAGAAAGTAGGCAGGAACAGTAGAGATGTGAAGACGATGTAATCAGTCCATCTCCCTTGAAGTCGTAGATTTGAGGTTGTCAGTCCCTCAACCTGGAGAAGTTCAGTTCCATAGTCAGGAACTATCTGAAGATCAAGCGACAGTGCGGAGACTTAAATACTGTCGGAAGGAGAGGTGCAGAGTAGTAGTAGTAGTAGTAGTAGTGAGAATGTAGCCACTGAGAGGTCACGTCCCTCTCAGATCAAACAATTCTCACTTGAAAAAGTTGTCCAAGGTGTTTTCTGTACCAAGATACCATTGTGTTGCAGTGTCTGACAGGGTGAATATGAAAATGGTATACAGTATCGACAGGTTGGTAGGTAATACACATAGGCAACAGGAAACTTTGTTCCGAAACGTTTCGCCTACACAGTAGGCTTCTTCAGTCGAATACTTTCTGTATTCGACTGAAGAAGCCTACTGTGTAGGCGAAACGTTTCGGAATAAAGTTGCCTGTGTGTCTTACCTATCAACCTGTCGGTATTGTATACCATTTTGATATTCTCCCTCACTTTCATGTGTTAATGTGATTTGTAAATGGTCCAAGACGGATCGAAACGTTGTCACAAGCTTGCCTCCCTCCCTCCCTCTCTCTCTCTCTCTCTCTCTCTCTCTCTCTCTCTCTCTGTGTCTGTCTCTCTCTGTCTGTCTGTCTGTCTGTCTGTCTGTCTGTCTGTCTCTCTCTCTCTCTCTCTCTCTCTCTCTCTCTCTCTGTGTCTGTCTCTCTCTGTCTGTCTGTCTGTCTCTCTGTCTGTCTGTCTCTCTCTCTCTCTCTCTCTCTCTCTCTCTCTCTCTCTCTCTCTCTCTCTCTCTCTCTCTCTCTCTCTCTCTCCCTGTCTCCTATGTACGGGTTATTTGTACTCTGTAAGTGTTGAGATAATTTTAACAGGGGACAAGACTTTTTCATTGGCATCTTCCTCCCCCTCTTGATGTGAACTTGTTTCCTAACTGTAGCTTGAGTTGCTCATTGCTGTATTTACACTTCTGTGCTTAGTCATACACGGTTACTCTTGTCGTTCTTGACTTCATGAGTAAGCTCTCTCCTGTAACTCACCACATGTTTGCTCTGTGCAAATGTGCTTAGTATTTTTTTTACTTGTCATATTATGCAAGTGAAAGCTATTCTTATGCAAATTTGGTTTCTTCTTTGTAATTAAGGGCAAACTTTGGTGGTAAATGCTGGTTTTAACATTTCATGTCAGTTTTTTTTATACATAATAGTTTTTAGGGCTTTGAGTTTTAAAAATTGGCAGTATGTCTTTTTAATACGATCATATGATAACTGTTTCATAAAGTTGAGTTATTTATTGTATAAGCCATTTCAATTTGATGAAAGCCTTTAACATAAGTTGCCCAAAATGCTGTTCATAACCATGGGTTTCTATATAGCATGTCATTGATGTCAGCTATGGTCTGTATAAGTTGTATCTTGTTCATGTAGAAATATTATTATTATTAATATTATTATTATTATTATTATCATTATTATTATTATTATTAGGCGTTGAGCATTATCTATGTCATGACTTCTTGAGTATTCCGTGTAACTCTTGGTTATTTCGATTCTTGTACAAACAGTGATATGTACTTCTTCAATTAGTTACTTCGTGTTAAAGTTATTGTTGTCGGGTGAGTCTGCTTGGTGAGGCTAACTCTTCTTTGTTATTATATTACTGATATACAATACTGACAAGTAGATGTGCAGGATACATGTGCAATACTTGTGCATTTTGTTGTCGAAACGATTCTCCTGCTCCACAGGCTTCCTCAGTCGAGTACACAGGTGACAAAATATTGGAGACAGCAGCAGTAGAAAAGTAAAGATGAAGTGATCAGTCCCTCAGTATTGAAGTAGTTCGGAGGTGGTCAGTCCCTCTGTCTTGAGTAATGTTCAGCTTAAATAGTCTCGACCAGTGTGAACCTGAGGCTTCTTGTTATAATATTCTTCATGATGTGACAGGATGTCTCTTAACATCGGTGTTGATAATATAAATGACCCTTTAAACTTTCCATTTATAAAGGTGAGTCACGAGAATGGGGCCTTTTTTTTTTATAATGGAACCTGAAGTGAGGCAGTGAATTTAGAAATGGCGTCATAGAAGGCGGGGCAAACTAATAACAGTAATGCTCTCACTCTCTACTCTAACTCTTCTTACTCGTAACTTGTTGTTCAGGACTGAAGTTGTGGAGGGTGTCCTCTGTACCATGATACCTCGGTGTTACTGTATCTAGCAAGTGTTATTAATGGAGGGTGTCCTCTGTACCATGATACCTCGGTGTTACTGTATCTAGCAAGTGTTATTAATGGAGGGTGTCCTCTGTACCATGATACCTCGGTGTTACTGTATCTAGCAAGTGTTATTAATGGAGGGTGTCCTCTGTACCATGATACCTCGGTGTTACTGTATCTAGCAAGTGTTATTAATGGAGGGTGTCCTCTGTACCATGATACCTCGGTGTTACTGTATCTAGCAAGTGTTATTAATGGAGGGTGTCCTCTGTACCATGATACATCGGTGTTACTATATCTAGCAAATGTTATTAATGGAGGGTGTCCTCTGTACCATGATACCTCGGTGTTACTGTATCTAGCAAGTGTTATTAATGGAGGGTGTCCTCTGTACCTTGATACCTCGGTGTTACTGTATCTAGCAAGTGTTATTAATGGAGGGTGTCCTCTGTACCACGATACCTCGGTGTTACTGTATCTAGCAAGTGTTATTAATGGAGGGTGTCCTCTGTACCATGATACCTCGGTGTTACTGTATCTAGCAAATGTTATTAATGGAGGGTGTCCTCTGTACCATGATACCTCGGTGTTACTGTATCTAGCAAGTGTTATTAATGGAGGGTGTCCTCTGTACCACGATACCTCGGTGTTACTGTATCTAGCAAGTGTTATTAATGGAGGGTGTCCTCTGTACCATGATACCTCGGTGTTACTGTATCTAGCAAATGTTATTAATGGAGGGTGTCCTCTGTACCATGATACCTCGGTGTTACTGTATCTAGCAAGTGTTATTAATGGAGGGTGTCCTCTGTACCATGATACCTCGGTGTTACTGTATCTAGCAAGTGTTATTAATGGAGGGTGTCCTCTGTACCATGATACCTCGGTGTTACTGTATCTAGCAAATGTTATTAATGGAGGGTGTCCTCTGTACCATGATACCTGGGTGTTACTGTATCTAGCAAGTGTTATTGATGGTACACAATACCTACAAGTAGATAAGTAAGATGAGAACCTTAAAGTATGGGATGAACACGCAGTCACAGTGAAACACTTTACAGATGTAGAAATTTAAGTTGTAAGGTGAACTAATATTAGGAGAGCACAACAGCAACTATAGCTAAGACAAGGTAAATGATAGCCTGCATTACAATACTTGGAAAAAAAATATACAGTATCAAGCTATTGTTCTCGTGTGTGTGTGTTCACCTATTTGTGGTTGCAGGGTTCGATTCACAGCTCCTGGCCCCGCCTCTTCGCTGACCACTACTAGGTCGACTCCCTGCTCCAAGAGCTTTATCGTACCTCTTCGTAAAGCTATGTATGGATCCTGCCTCCACTACATCACTCTCCAGATTGTTCCACTTCTTGACAACTCTTTGAGTGAAGAAATACTCATCTGAGTCAACTTCCAGTTATGTCTCCATGTTCCTGGCACCCCTCTTCACTGGCCGCTACTCGGTCACTCTTCCCGCTCCATGAGCTTTATCATACCTCTTCTTAAAACTATGTATGGATCATGCCTCCACTTTCTGACAACTCTGTGACTGAAGAAATACTTCCTAACACACACACACACACACACACACACACACACAAACACACACACACACACACGTGTGTGTGTGTGTGTGTGTGTGTTTGCGCTGATAGCTGATATTCTCATGCTGATCTTTTTATATCTGTGTCTGCAGGTGAGGTCCTCATCAGCCGCTGGTCGCTGCTGCCATCAAAGGTAAATAACGCTATTACACACACTCCTTCACAAAACACACCCTAGGTATTTTAAACATAAGGGTGAAAGTCTTCTCCCCGTTGCTCCCGGGCTCCTACAGCATAGTACCAATACTCTCCTCAGGACCTAACTATTAATTTTAAAGTGATGGTCAATTTTAAGGAGATTTTTCATTGCGTTTTTGTACCATTTATAACGTCAGAATAACACTGAATGTTTGCAGTGTGTCTTTAGAATAAAGGAAGTTGAGTTTGCTATGAATTTAGTGGATTGTAATAGAGATGATGACATCACAAGTATTGACTTCACTGTGATGCAGTCTTGTCATTGCTGACAGCCGTCGCTTTAACAGCTGACAGTTGACGGAAGATGCCGATCCTCTGTTATTATTATTCTAAAAATCTTGCCAAAATCACTAACTAGTTTCTTGGTGGTGATAATTAACTATAAAAAAACTGGAATAATTACACACTGCATTACTTGACCTGCTCATTAAACTAATTAAAAGAATGACTCTATCTTTATTGCTGACCTCATTACTGTTTTCCAGCTAATTTCTGGTATGTGTGTGTATGTGTGTGTGTGTGTGTGTATATATATGTGTGTGTGTGTGTATCTGTGAGTGATGTATGGGTGACGACAGACTTATCTGCTTCAAATTGGGTGGTATAGTTTTGCTGTTCCTTCACAGTTCAAACACAGGGTATATACACTAAGAGATACACGCCTCGGTGTGTATACATTGAAAGATACACGCCTCGGTATGTATACACAGAGATACACGCCTCGGTGCGTATACACCGATACACGCCTTGGTGTGTGTGTATACACTGAGAGATACACGCCTCGGTGTGTATACATTGAAAGATACACGCCTCGGTATGTATACAGAGATACACGCCTCGGTGCGTATACACCGATACACGCCTTGGTGTGTGTATACACTGAGAGATACACGCCTCGGTGTGTATACATTGAAAGATACACGCCTCGGTGTGTATCTGGAGTTTATCTGGAGAGAGTTCCGGGGGTCAACGCCCCCGCGGCCCGGTCTGTGACCAGGCCTCCTTAGGTCAGTGTCCCAGGATGCGACCCACACCAGTCGACTAACACCCAGGTACCCATTTTACTGATGGGGAACATAGACAACAGGTGGAAAGAAACACGTCCAATGTTTCTACTCTGGCTGGGAATCGAACCCAGGCCCTCACCGTGTGAAGCGAGAGCGTTAACCACCAGGCCACCAGAGCCCTACACCGATACACGCCTTAGTGTGTATACACTGAGAGATACACGCCTTGGTGTGTATACACTGAGAGATACACGCCTCGGTGTGCATACATTGAGAGATACACGCCTCGGTGTGTATATATTGAGAGATACACGCGCCTCGGTGTGTATACATTGAGAGATACACGCCTCGGTGTGTATACATTGAGAGATACACGCCTCGGTGTGTATATATTGAGAGATACACGCGCCTCGGTGTGTATACATTGAGAGATACACGCCTCGGTGTGTATACATTGAGAGATACACGCCTCGGTGTGTATACATTGAGAGATACACGCCTCGGTGTGTATATATTGAGAGATACACGCGCCTCGGTGTGTATACATTGAGAGATACACGCCTCGGTGTGTATCCACTGAGAGATACGCGCCTCTGTGTGTATACACTGAGAGATACACGCTTCGGTGTGTATACAGTGAGAGATACACGCCTCGGTGTGTATGCAATGTGAGGCACATACCTCGGTTTATGCACATCTAGATACATCACATCGGTGTATATACACTGAGAAATACACACCTTGTATATACACTGAGAAATGCACACCTTGATGTATATACGCTGGGAGATACACGCCTTGGTGTATACACTGAAAGAAAGCTGGGCACATATACACATGCTGGGCAGGACTTGTTCTTCCAGTTGTATAATTATCTGGTGGACTCAACTTTAGAATGGACCCAATGGCAGACCTTAACTTGTGACAGTGGCGGCAGAACCGATGGCAGTGGCGGCAGAGGCGGTGGCGGGGAAGGCGACAGTAGGCTCTTGGAACCATCAAATTTTTCGGGCTGCTCCACCGTCGATTTTTCTCAGTGCTTTGTAGTTTTTCCGTTGACGAAGTGTTTGAGTCACAACAGAAAGGACCCAGATTCGATTCCTGGTAGGGACAAAATATCTTGACGAATCTACTTACATCCGATGGCCTTGTTTATGTGGCAGTGTATACACAAATAATCCGCATATAGGAGAGAGAAAAGCCTATGACGACGTTTCGGTCTAACTTGGACCAGCTGGTCGACTGTTGTGAGTTTCGTCCTGAGAACACTCCGACACCACAACAAAAATAATACACACTGGACTTTCTGGGATTATTATATTTAACTAACCTTCCTTAAGAAAGTCATCTTTTAATTCAGACAACCAGCAGCAACAGCCTGGTTGGCCAGATTAGCACCAGACAAGCCTGGCCTATAGCCAGGCTCCGGTAGTAGAAAAACTCTCAAAACCAGTTAGAGGTATATCTCCCGGACAACCTTGTCAGGGTATACATTGTGCACGCATTAGAAAGTAAAAACAAGGTTTAGTGGTCTCTGATAGTGAGTTTATTTTTAAGTGTGACGTTACTGAACATTGTTTATTTTTGTATTGAATATGTAGTAAATGTTCCTTGTTTTAGTTTTTGTGTTTCCGGTTTTTCTTAATTTAGTTTAATATTTACACGCCTGCCAGATGTTACAGTTAAGTACACTAGTAGAGGAAAGTAGTGTTACTGAAATGGATAGCATTAAAAATTGGTTAGATAGTGACATAGTGGTTAGTTGTGAGGAGGACATTACTGGAGCGTGGGCCAGTAGGCCTACTGTACTGAATAGAACCTTCATATCGTGGGCCCATAGACGTACTGAAGTGAGCAGAAGGCCTACTGCTGTGCTTTGAACCTGCCTCACATGCTAGTCAGGTTCTGCTGCAGTGAGGAGAACCTGACTAGCATGAGACAAAAGCCTACTGCAGTAAGGCTTGCCTAGCAAGGGCAGAAGGCCTATTGCACTGCGAAGGGCCTCTTATTATTGTAGTCCAAAAAGTGGGGCTTGATTTGCCTAGCGTTTTATTTTTCAGTTATTATTGCAGTGTATGCAGCCGATGTTAGTGACCTGGCAGTCAAAGCACATAGAGCAAAAATAATGAAAAAAGAAGGTTAAAAGTCTAGCCAGAACTGACCGGTCTAGTTTTTCAGTAGTCACGACGTCAGTAGGCTAACCAGACTTAATTTTTGTAGATTAGCTGCAGTACGAAGACGAATTTCGAGCACTCATCAGGACACAGACACAAGTTTCAGGACAAGTACTTATTGGGACAATGTTTGGCTCCTAGAGTTTTATCAAGTCTTGACTTGATAAAGCTCTTTACAGAACGCAACATTGTTCCAGTTAAAGCTTGTCCACTCATACTGCAGGGTCTGGGATGAGGTGGTTTACATGCCAGCTGATTCATAGACTTAAAAATAACTGCCACAGAGGAAGTGAGAAAGCAAGTGTATTACCATCCATTTGCTGGAATTTTGTCAGTTAGTTTTTGTTTGGAGAAAGCCAGTAGGGGTATAGCCTAGGGAAAAAACTACCTTCAACAGACCACATAGTCAGACGTCAGACGGTGAGAAGGCAAACTAGTGACAAAGACTAAGGGTTACTGAGCTGATCACAGTTAGTTACTGACCTGCTCAGGTACCAGGTCTCGTAGCTCGGTTGGTAGCCTACTCATCTCGCTCGTTGAGTGTCATTGGTTCGATCCCTGGTACGAGTGGTAATATTAGGTGTGCTTCTTTACACCTGCAGTAAGTAGGTACCTGGGTGTTAGCCGACTGGTGTGGGTCGCATCCTGGGGACAAGATTAACCTTAGTTGCCCGAAATGCTCTGCATAACCAGGAATTTTTTATATAGTGTATCATTGATGTCAGCTAGGTCTGTATAAGTTATCATGTACTTTTAGAAATAATAATAATAATAATAATAATAATAATTATTATTATTATTATTATTATTATTATTATTATTATTATTAAGCCAACTCCACGTATCCTGGAGAAGAACTGCTCGTTAGTATACCAACACAGGTAAGTTCGTATAACGATTTCCAGCTGTAAAGTCCGGGTTCCGTTACCCAGGAATGATGACGTATGGGCAGGTCTCCTTGCATCTGTTGCTTGTGTTCACCTGATAATTAATAGATACCAGGATGTTAGTCGAATGTTGTGAATGGTATCCAGCGGTTACTTAATTACTGATACCCAGCACTGCTATGACAGAGGCTGCTTGATAGAGCCCCTTCTTGGTGAAACCTCGTCAAATAAAACTCAACTATGGGTGAAACGTAGCAAAATGAGAGTCTGAATTAGGAGGTGCTTGATCACTGAGCTAGTCATCGTCTGACAAACACTTTCATATTTCCTGACAAGCAACACAGCGCCGTCACTGCAGCAACACAGCACCATCACTTCAGCAACACAGCACCATCACTTCATTAACACAGCACCATCACTGCATCAACACAGCACCATCACTTCAACACAGCGCCATCACTTCATCAACACAGCACCATCACTACAGCAACACAGCACCATCACTGCAGCAACACAGCACCATCACTACAGCAACACAGCACCATCACTGCTGCAACACTGCAGCAACACAGCGACCAGGTTTCTCACTACGCTTCCTGATTTACGATTTGGTCACTCAGGCTGTTAAAACTTCTTGCAACTCACAGTCGAAATAATCACAGCTCGGCACAGTTTCCTTGGGCCAGACTCGTCTGATGCTTGCCTGGCCAACCAGGCTGTTGCTGCTGGTGGTCTGCTGCCCCACGAAACCATCACAGCCTAGTTGATCTGGCACCTAATGATACTTTATCTCATTATGTGTATTGAGTTATCCTGTAGTGTACTTCTACTGTGATACACTTATTAACATTAACTACGGGGGAAATTAAAGAAGAAAAAGGCAGAATACCGTGACTGGAACAATACACAAATAATCCTCACATAGGAGAGAGAAACTTGTGTCATAATTTTCTTTCTCCTTTGTGTGGGTTATTTGTGTATTGTACGGAAAAATTATTTTACCTTTGGAATTAATGTAAAACGAAACCAGAATTATTGTTGGGCGTCCAGAAGCTTGCGGCCTGGTTAATGTGGGGGAGGAGTTTGGTGTTGAAAGTGTTAGGGACAGGTTGACTAAGCGTCAATTAAGCTCAGTCATCCTGTTCCTGTTTCTCTGCAGTATGCCATCACACAGGATGGGTCACATCTCTCACTTCGAGCTGGGAGACTTAATTAAGAACATAAGAAAGGAGGAACGCTGCAGCAGGCCTATTGACCCATACTTGGCAGGTCTTATCAAACTCAAACCCAAGCTGCACTTTCTGTTAAAATGTGGAATGAACCATACGCTGCTAGCACCAGTTATACTAGATGTCTAATAAATATAGATATAAATGGGTAACAAGAACGTTCAACGATATCAATCATACAGCCTGTGTAAACTTTATTATTGTAGACAACAATAGAATATCACTCCTCTATGGATGTTGTGTTCATCTAACATTACTGTTTCAAAACACCCAGCAGTAAATCATTAGTAATGTTGCCTAAATATATTTTAACTGAAGAAATCTCTCCTAACAGTTAGTAAGCAAATATCACAGATACTGAACACTGGTGGCTCTTACACATGACTCCTCTGGCACGACTGCAGCTGCTCTACTAGACACTTCCTGAGATAACAAGAAGAACTATGTTGACTTAACACAGAAGAATCAATAATTTGAATTCTACGTTAAAAAATTATTCCTTTGCCAGTCTTAGAGCACTAAAGTTAACTTACGACAGTGAGCATGATTTAATGACCATTACTGATAATTTGTTAGTGATTGTGCTTGACGCGCACAATATCCGGGCCAGGACCCGTCCTGGCAAACCTACCTGAACCTGACTCGCATAATGACTCTTTAACAATGTGCACTGCACATTGGAGAATAGATATTTAAAAATGAAATAGAAAGAAATTGATGTGTATTACTCGTGTGGATTCCATCTCATATTAAATTATTCTTTCATGACAATATTTTTTTTTTGTTAAGAATTCGAATATCACTTTGAGACAAAGTTCAGTAATGTATTCGAGGATTAGGGAAATGCAACTAAAAACCTCAGTAGATGTGTAACCCACCACAATAGCACCTCCAGCGTGTTGCTTACAATGTAAACACACTGACGGATGTTGTGAAAGTCAGACTTAAGCTTGGTTACAAGTACATCCAGCACAAATGTTGATGTGTATACATTGCAAAGATATTTGAAAAGTGGAACGATGGGGTGATACTTAAAAAAAAAGGTGGAAATAAATAGCAGGTAACGTAGAAATGTGGACTTAACAATGTTTGGTGGATGAGAGAGAGAGAGAGAGAGAGAGAGAGAGAGAGAGAGAGAGAGAGAGAGAGAGAGAGAGAAGAGAGAGAGAAAGCTACCCAGCTACAAGATGCTCAGATATGACAAATATCAGTTACTACTATTGCTGCTGCTAATACTGTTATGCTACTACTACTACTACTACTATTGCTACTGCTGCTGCTAATACTCTTATACTGCTAACACCGTTATGCTGCTACTGCTGCTGTCTCCTAGTGCTCTAATACACACCAAGGAGCAGAGAGAATTACACGCTGCCTGAGGCTTCACTTTGATATTGGTGAAGATTAGAGAGAGTTCGCTAATAGTTCACAACCACATTACTGCAGGAATATGAGTGGTGGGGGTGGTGGTGGTGGGGGAGGTTCCTTTACCTGAGTGGGGAGGGGGGTTCGAGGGGGAGGGGGGAAAAGAATTTAGCAAGACAGGGGGAGAATTTACCGAGAAGGACGAAGGCTTTAAGGACGATGACTGAAGGAGGAACGAAATATTTAACGGGACACGAAGGACTGAAGGAGGGGGACGAAGGATCTGAAGAGGAAACTGAGGACTTGATTTGAAGAAGGAAAAGATTTAAGGAGACAGAATTTAATGAGAGGCACAAAGGATTTAAAGAAGGGAACGAAGGATTTGAGGGAAACGAAGGATTTAAGGAGGGGACGAATTATTTAAGGATTGGGACTAAGGATTTGAAGGAAGTGAAGGATTTAATAAATGAAAAGAAAGATTTACCAGCTCAGGATTAAGTTTGTCTGATTAAAGTATATATTTTGGATACAGTTATTATTTTTTTTAAATTGCTGTATTGACGTTTAGGTGTGGGCCAGCGGGCCGCCACCACCAACAGCCTGGATGATCAGACAAGCACCAGACAAGCCTGACTCAGGGCCGAGAGTAGGAAAACTCTCGAAACCCATCAAAGGTATGTGAAAGGTACCTAGCTGTTGTATTTAGTTTATCAGAAGAAAAGGAAAAAAATAAACAATTCTGTAGACGTGAAGTTAAATTCCCTCCCTCCCTCCCACCCACCCTCCCTCCCTCCCTCCCACCCTCCCTCCCACCCTCCCTCCCACCCTCCCTCCCACCCTCCCTCCCACCCTCCCTCCCTCCCACCCACCCTCCCTCCCTCCCTCCCACCCTCCCTCCCTCCCTCCCACCCACCCTCCCTCCCTCCCTCCCTCCCACCCACCCTCCCTCCCTCCCTCCCTCCCTCCCACCCACCCTCCCTCCCTCCCTCCCTCCCTCCCTCCCTCCCACCCACCTTCCCTCCCTCCCTCCCTCCCTCCCACCCACCCTCCCTCCCTCCCTCCCTCCCTCCCTCCCTCCCTCCCACCCACCCACCCACCCTCCCTCCCTCCCTCCCTCCCTCCCTCCCACCCTCCCTCCCTCCCTCCCTCCCACCCACCCTCCCTCCCTCCCACCCTCCCTCCCTCCCTCCCTCCCTCCCTCCCTCCCACCCTCCCTCCCTCCCTCCCTCCCTCCCACCCACCCTCCCTCCCTCCCTCCCTCCCTCCCTCCCACCCTCCCTCCCTCCCTCCCTCCCTCCCACCCTCCCTCCCTCCCTCCCACCCTCCCTCCCACCCTCCCTCCCACCCACCCTCCCTCCCTCCCTCCCACCCACCCTCCCTCCCTCCCTCCCTCCCTCCCACCCTCCCTCCCTCCCTCCCTCCCACCCACCCTCCCTCCCTCCCTCCCACCCACCCTCCCTCCCACCCACCCTCCCTCCCTCCCTCCCTCCCACCCACCCTCCCTCCCTCCCTCCCTCCCTCCCACCCACCCTCCCTCCCTCCCTCCCTCCCTCCCACCCACCCTCCCTCCCTCCCACCCACCCTCCCTCCCTCCCTCCCACCCACCCTCCCTCCCTCCCTCCCTCCCACCCACCCTCCCTCCCTCCCACCCACCCTCCCTCCCACCCTCCCTCCCTCCCTCCCTCCCACCCACCCTCCCTCCCTCCCACCCACCCTCCCTCCCTCCCTCCCTCCCTCCCTCCCTCCCACCATCCTCTCCCTCCCTCCCTCCCACCCACCCTCCCTCCCTCCCTCCCTCCCTCCCACCCACCCTCCCTCCCTCCCTCCCTCCCACCCTCCCTCCCTCCCTCCCACCCACCCTCCCTCCCTCATCCCTCCCACCCTCCCTCCCTCCCTCCCTCCCTCCCACCCACCCACCCTCCCTCCCTCCCTCCCTCCCACCCTCCCTCCCTCCCTCCCTCCCACCCTCCCTCCCTCCCTCCCACCCACCCTCCCTCCCTCCCTCCCACCCTCCCTCCCTCCCTCCCTCCCTCCCACCCTCCCTCCCTCCCTCCCTCCCTCCCACCCACCCTCCCACCCACCCTCCCTCCCTCCCTCCCACCCTCCGTCCCTCCCTCCGTCCCTCCCTCCCACCCTCCCTCCCTCCCTCCCTCCCTCCCTCCCTCCCACCCTCCCTCCCACCCTCCCTCCCTCCCATCCACCCTCCCTCCCTCCCTCCCTCCCACCCTCCCTCCCTCCCTCCCTCCCTCCCACCCTCCCTCCCTCCCTCCCTCCCTCCCTCCCACCCTCCCTCCCTCCCTCCCACCCTCCCTCCCTCCCTCCCTCCCTCCCTCCCTCCCTCCCACCCTCCCTCCCTCCCTCCCTCCCTCCCTCCCTCCCACCCTCCCTCCCACCCTCCCTCCCTCCCACCCTCCCTCCCTCCCTCCGCCCGTCAGGGGAGGGTTTAGGCTATATCGCCCAGGCCTACAGCTGGTAAAACTTTAATATCACGTCAGAAGATTCAATAAGTAAGTTTATTTAGGTACTGGTACAATTACCATACATAGTTTAACATAGATATAAATTACCTAGGTTAACCCAAAAAAAAGTCTGATAAAGTGGCTTATTTCTTGTATTTTTTTGTTAACATTTATAGTAGACTGGCGTAAAATGGGCAGTGACAGATGCCAGAGATGACTCTAACAGATGATGGAGAGGCGGATGGGGAGGGAGAGGGAAAGATCGTAGAAAATGTGATGGTGGTCAGAGGTGAGGAGACCAGTTCAAGGCTCACTTGTAGTCTTGATGTTCATTGTGTGTGTATACTCACTGAGTTGGCATTGCGGGGGTCGAGACTCAGCTCATGGCCCCCCGCCTTTTCGCTGGTCGCTGCTAGGTCCGCTTTCTCCCTGTTCCATGAGCTTTATCGTATCTCTTCTTAAAGCTATGTATGGCTCCCGCCTCCACTACTTTACTCTCCAAATTGTTCCACTTCCTGACAACTCTGTGACTGAAGAAATACTTCCTAACATCCCTGTGACCCATCTGAGTTTTCAACTTCCAGTTGCGACCTCTTGTTCCTGTTTCCCATCTCTGAAACATTCTGTCCCATGTCAATTCCTCTCAGTATTTTATATGTTCTTATCATCCCCCATCCCCTGTCTTGTGTGTGTCTTTGATTGTGTGAGAGAGTAAGAGAGAGAGAGAGAGTTAACTAGTGTTTAAGTCATATATAATGCTTATAATTTTCAGTGGATATATATCTCTTACTACATATTCCATTGTTCTACCATGTGAAGAAAAACTTGTTTGTACCCTTCCGGCACCGTTTTTTTAAGCGTATGAATGTGGCCTTGTGTTCTCCCAGTTGATGGTACTGCAAACTTTTATTAATTTATTAATTTTATTAATTTATGCTATTATCATCTCTCCTCTCCTGGTCTATAAGCTGACGAGGCATACTTAGTTTTCAACTTCTCTTCGTAACATATGGTTGTAGGTTTGTACAGTTTGTATCAAGGGAGCTTGCTTGCGCAGGTATTATGGGAGTTTTGTGTATCTGAGAGTTGTTTCACGACTTGCCAGGCTGGAATACTGCTGTACATTAACATCTCCATACAAAGCAGGTGAAATCGCAGATCTAGAGAGTGTACAGAGATCCTTTACTGCACGTATAAGTTCTGTCAAGCACCTTAACTACTGGGAACGCTTGGAAGCACTTGACTTGTACTCGTTGGAACGCAGGAGGGAGAGATATATCATAATCTACACTTGGAAAATCTTGGAAGGAATGGTCCCAAATCTGCACACAGAAATCACTCCCTACGAAAGTAAAAGACTGGGCAGGCGATGCAAAATGCCGCCAATAAAAAGTAGGGGCGCCATTGGTACACTAAGAGAAAACACCGTAAGTGTCCGGGGCCCAAAACTGTTCAACAGCCTCCCATCAAGCATTAGGGGAATTGCCAATAAACCCCTGGCTGCCTTCAAGAGAGAGCTGGACAGATACCTAAAGTCGGTGCCGGATCAGCCGGGCTGTGGCTCGTACGTCGGACTGCGTGCGGCCAGCAGTAACAGCCTAGTTGATCAGGCCCTGATCCATCGGGAGGCCTGGTCATGGACCGGGCCGCGGGGGCGTTGATCCCCGGAATAACCTCCAGGTAACCAGGTAACCTCCAGGTAGGTATCATGGGAGTTTTGTGTATCTGGGAGTTGTTTTACAACTTGCCAGCGCAGGTATCATGGGAGTTTTGTGTATCTGGGAGTTGTTTTACAACTTGCCAGCGTAGGTATCATGGGAGTTTTGTGTATCTGAGAGTTGTCTTACAACTTGCCAGCGCAGAAAGCGAGTTTCTCACAGTTTCGTTTTTATGATCTTCCGGTGATAATCTTTTGTTTATAATAACTTCTAGATTCTACGCTCTGACACTTTTAACATTTTGTCACAGTCTACATGTTTATTGTCTGTTTTTACTTTCCACTATTTCCACTAGAGGGCTTTTATCTACAGTAAACTCTATCGTGCATTTGTCAGTCAATTTTCTCACTTGATCCAAGCCCTCTTGTAGGCATTTACTCTCCTTGATTTCGTAATTTTCATTAAATATATGTATACTTTCTGTGTCTTCTGTCAGCTCATCTATATAAATCATATCACTGTCAACATTGTCCTCTCAGATATAAGCTTGCTTAACCACTCTGATAGTTTGACATTTATTCCTTAAATGGTTTGTAGTTCTTGTATTATTGTTTCTTGGGGGAACTCCTTCCAAAGCTTTTGTTTTTTTAAATCTTCATAAGAACTTTCTATCATTTTTTCGTAAGATAATTCTTGTAGTTCTCATGGTAGCTTAATGGATTTGATACAGAGTTTTCTGATCAAAATTCAAACTGTTAGTTTCCAGGCGTTTGTTTGCAGGTATTTGTTAGTAGTTTTTTGTTAGCATATATTTGTGTAATAATGTTGGTAGAATTACCGACAATATGTAAAGTAAAAGGACACAAGTGCAACTAATGTAACATTTTTATTGTGGCAACGTTTCGCTCTCCATGAGCTTTGTAACGGCTTGAGAAAGCTCCTGGAGAGCGAAACGTTGCCACAATAAAAATGTCACATTAGTTGCACTTGTGCCCTTTTACTTTACATAGCAGATATTTGTTCTCCAAGTAGTATTTTATCAGAAGTATTTTGTCAACTCCTCTCCTATAGTTC
This sequence comes from Cherax quadricarinatus, assembly GCF_038502225.1. Lineage (NCBI taxonomy): Eukaryota > Metazoa > Arthropoda > Malacostraca > Decapoda > Parastacidae > Cherax > Cherax quadricarinatus. The sequence continues at coordinate 54,468,406 of NC_091298.1, forward strand.
TTTCCATTACTTTTACATGTGTCATTTCCAAAGTGTCTGCTAATTAACTTTTCTAATCCAAGGCTGCATCAAAATAACCTCCAGACTGGATTAAATTATTATTATTATTATTATTATTATTATTATTATTATTATTATTATTAGTAGTAGTAGTAGTAGTAGTAGTAGTATTGTTGTTGTTGTTGTTGTTGTTAATCATAATTCACGGGAAGCGCTAAATATTTAAGGGTCATACAGCACCTGGAGAATAATAGAGGTGGGGTAATTAGGTTAAATTCGAGGACGGGAAGGGTAGCCCTTCACCAGCACCTTTTCTTGAAGGGTCTAGGGTTGATAGCTTGGTTGTTGTGCAGTCTTATGTAACCCTGGATGTTGTCTGCTCTGGTATTGTTGCTTCATTTTTTCACCAGCCAGTGCTAGCCTCTGTTTCCTCTTCACACACTTTAGTGTTTTATTTCTATGGTAACCCCATAGTTCTGTTTCCACTTTAGTCAGTATTTAGTTCTCTGTTTTCTCTTTGGTCACTTCATAGTCCTCCGTTTTCTCTTTGACCATTTCATGCCTCTGTTTCCTTTTTTGCTATTTTATAGTTTAGGAAGGTATGATTGAATTTAGTCAGGTTTAAGTGGGTATGCGTCATTTACGATAATCAAAGTCAGGGTATTTTTCTAGAACGGCTGGTAATGTACCACTATGGATGAAATGCCTTTTGACATTTCGTGACCATTTGTGAGTAAGGTGTCTGAATTCTTGAATTTTCGTTCGCCCTGCAGCACATACACAGAGTGCGACAATAGTTCCTCGGGTAAAGTTTAGATTTAGCTGTCTGCATCATCATCCAGCCAAAGGCGGACAATACTGACATCCAGGAGTCTGCTTATTTTGTTAGATTTGCCGTAGACATCGGACCCATCTTGCATGACAGAATGATGATAGACTGACGGGTGTCAGTCTCACTCTGTCTCAAGTAAATGAAATTCATTTGAAGTATTTTCTTATTTTTCTCAAACTATTAACTGACAACTCAAAGTTGCAATCTACTCCTTCCTTGAAGACACACGCCATAGCCAATTCATCTGTTCAGTCATGCTGTTGAAGACCAATGTGAGATGAAATCCACAAAAGCTGGACTTTAATTCCACTATCTACAATTCCACCATACCTGTGCCAGGCGTCTAACACAAGTACATCATGGTCGATTCATATAGAGTTAAGATCATTTATAGATGACAGAGAATCACTTAAAACTAAGGTGTCAGTTTAGAGACATGGACATATTTGACTGCAAGGAATATAGCAAACGGCTCAGTTTGAAGGTTGGAAGTCCATCTGTCGATGCGTTCTCCAGTTTCTATACAGGGACTAGTAGCTGCACCAGTGGATTGGTAAACAGAGCTATCAACAAATTGTGGCAGAGAGTGCTCTAGGACTAAGGCATCAATTCTGTTTAAGGCTTCATGCTTGGCTTCAAGATTAAACATAAATTGTGATCTAATAAGGTTCTTTGGGAGAATGTGAATGGTAGTGATTTAAAAAAATAAGCAATTTCCCATTGTGCTGGGAAGTGTCGTTGTTGCACTTCTTAACATAGATCATATATCTATCTGGTTCACACTGAGCCCATATGCGTTTTAATTATCCATTTGGAGTTCTCACCGGTGGCAGAAAAAGCTTATAGGGTTTCTTTACGAGGGTATACATGTGTTTACCTGTGCTTGTTAACGCTAATGAGGGCATTTCTTTCAGTGACTCGATATCTGATGCTCGGTATATCCGGCTCTTTCTTCGTGTTTGGTATTTTAGTCATACACGAACATGTTAGGATGATCCTCGTCTCTTTGTTCTGCAATTTTTAAAGTTCTCCAAGCTTGCTGCCTGACGCAAGAGCAGGGGTGCAGCACAGTCAATAAGTGATCTGAAATAGGTAAGATACATCATTTTTATTTTTCTCACATTTTCACCATATCCGAAGTGATACTCTGCAACAGCCCTAAATGCTCTTTGCCTTTCTTTGTATTGTCGACAAAGTCCGGTTATATCCAGTCCTAATAGAGGGACTTAAAATTCTATATATGTGTCTAGTTATATATTCCAGCCAGACCCATAATGCATCTGGTTCTTGTGGGCTGCGTCTCCCTGCCGGGGAGGAAGCCTATTAAGTAACTTCGTTATCTCAACCGAGGTGATCAAACCTCCGTCCTGACATGGATCTAGTTGAGAATGTTGTGGGTACTGTAGAATACAGTGGTATGAAACATCATATCAGCAAAGCTAATCATATAGTGATTGGGCTGGCTAGGCATAGCATTTAATAAGAATATTGAATAAGGTTGGGCTGAGGACATCTTGTGATGGTGGAGAAGTAGCTTAAAAAAGATTCAGCGGAGAAGCCAGTTACCTACATCCATTCTGACAAGTTCACTTCTCTGTTTCCTCTTCGATCACTTCATAGCTCTGTTTCCTCTTTGATCACATCATAATTCTCTGGTTTTTCTTGCGTCACCCCATAATTCTTTGTTTCCTTTGGTGTGAAGACCTTAGGAGAGGTGCGAGTGACCTGAGCATGTTAACCCTGCGCCCTCGACACACTTGAGAAAGCTTGCTCTTCATAAGAAACATTTAGAGTTGTATCTCTGAGAATACTGCTCTGTTATTGTCTTGAGCAGTGACCTCTGGTGTGTTTTTTTCCTTGCCTAGCTTGTGTATGTACCGCAAGGGGAGGGTCCTTAGCTAGAGGGGCATGATGGTAAATATATTATTTTCATTTCAGGTAAGATGGCTTCACCTCCCTGTTAAGACTCTTTTTTTTTCTTATGAAGTCACTGTGATTTATTTGAGCCTATTTTTTTTTGTCATCTTTATTAATAAGGTTTTCGCGAGCCGTTGTTTCTGATGTAAGAATGACATAAGTAACAACTCTTCTGAAAAGCTGTACAGCTTTGTATAATAATAATAATAATAATAATAATAATAATAATAATAAATTTCTGTCATTACGCGACCCGAAAAAGGTATCCCCAGTGCACAGGACTGGAATAGTGCAGAGTGCGGCTTAAGTTGATAATGTAGTAAAATATTAGCGTTGAAAATTTGAAGGCAATCAGAACAGGTATTCAAATTTCTTCATTAAAAATGATGAATTAAGATATGCACAGCCCATATCTGATTCAAAGAGACCAAGGAGACCAGTATCCTAAAATACAAAAGTATCAGTTTGTATTATCGAGTTATCAGCACGGAAGGTTTGATGCTAATCAGATGAGACAGTCAGAAATTATCGCTTGAAAAGCAGTATTTCAGTGTTTCCAATTTCTTCCCAAAAATAAATTGAGACCTACACAAGTCAAAACCAGTCCAAACTTTCCTCGAAGTAAGAGTGACCAGCTTTTAAGAAAGTAAGTGCAGTTAAGTATATGTAAGTTTACTGTAGTGTATATAACAAATTATTTTAACAATGTCCTTCAGAGTACACAAGTGTTAAACCCTCATAAAAAAAAAAACATGAAGTTGGTTTAACCTAGTATAACCAAATAAAATCTAATGTGACCTATTTCTGATTAAAAAAGACATTCTCCAGTTATTTCAGAGAAACCAATTAGATTTAACACAATTAGCACATGATAACTTATACAAGCTAACATCAAGAAATTGTTTCCCATGAGGAAAACACATCAGTATTAAAAGTTTAAAACTAAGCAGAAGATGCATTTTTCCAGTTATTGCACAGAATCCAACAAAATTTGTGTCTACACAGCATTAACCCATGAAACGAGCCATCCGTTTCATACACTGCATCATCAGCCTTTGAAGATTGATACCATTCACAATTGTTATATTTTAATCAGAGGAAACCGCTAAACCCATATGGGCCATATAGCGCCTGTGGAATGGGAGGCATTCAGATTCGATCCAAGCAAGGGGAAGATAAATTTACATTCTTGGATCAAGAGCCCTCCACCAGCATCAAGGTATAACTATGAAAATAAGGTGAAGTATCACTATACCACACACTCCATTAACAATAACAACTTTCTAAGTGGGTTCACCAGTGTTGAAATTTTGAAGTCTATTACAGGAACCTTTCTTCACCTCTCACATGGAAACAAAATTTGAGAATGATCTATGTAACATTGTGCATAAGGCACCTATACATGCAATTAGTGCATGAGTCTTGCCCAAGATGCATTACACATCTTGGGCAAATTGAAAAATGACAGCTCAAGATGAGTGACAAGTTATTTTAATAAAGGCCACCATTAGTAAACGTTTGAAGACGATCAGAAAAGGCATTGTTCATTAAGTGATCTGATTCCAGTGATTTCTGTAAAATTTTAAATCTGCACTTATTCTGAGTAAACTTGTGGGGTATCATCCCTCTTATAGAATACATAATAATAATAATAATAATAATAATAATAATAATAATAATAATAATAATAATAATAATAATCTAGAATTACATGGTATAACTTTTACAGACCTAGCTGGCCACCAGTAATAGTTTGAAACCTGTCAAAAGAAACACTGTTTAGTTATTGAAAAAAGAATGAATACCACCATTTATTTAATACATTGAGCAGACTGGTACTTATGCCACCTAGAAACAGCGTGAGCCTTGTGTTCAGGCAACCACACCAGTGGTGAAGGCTTGCAACCGATCAGATGAGTCTTTTTTCCAGTTATGGTATGGATTCCAGCGATTCCAATTTTTTTACTTATTATTTTACTACAACAAATTTGCCTAGACGCAAACGAAGCTTAATGGGAACTATCGTGACCCTAAGATGCATCAGCCATTAAATACTGAGGTCCTTTGGAAGATATAAACAGAAAATTAACGGAAATGAAAATTTCACACAATTTTACACATAAAACGGTCAAATCTGCACCAACACATTTGAAGTTCACTTTCCACCGTCGTTGAATTTTTATGCATCTTTTTTGAACGTTTGAAGGCCCCCACTGAGGACTTTGGAAGGTAACCTAATCATTCCAGGAAGATGGGAATGAGTTCACCAACTTCGGTCGTAGGGCACATGAACACGCTAGTTGTTAAAAGAATTTGGTCCTCGTTCCCTACACAAGTGTTGAAAATTTGAAGCCGATTGGATGAGGCATTCTCGAGTTACGAGCGAAATAAAATCGAGAGTTGGAGGAAGAAAAAAAAAGAAAAAACTCAGCAAACTCTTAAAGATAATAATAATAATAATAATAATAATAATAATAATAATAATAATAATAATAATAATTTTGAAGCGAAACTTAATAACGCTACCTGCTGTGCTGAAGGAAACAGGTGCAGATCGTTTCCTTTTTTTTTATTGTGATGACGTTTCACTCTGTGTAGAGTTTTATCTAATCGGACTTGATACAGCTCAACACAAAGTAAATCATTGTTGCAATCGTATTTTCTCTTCTGCCAGCACTACACCATCGTAGCATTGCTGTGTTTTATACACCATCTGCTGTCCCTGTTGTTTACATCTAGTAGTTGATAGCCCAGACTGAAACGAAAATGATAGTTGATCATCAGCAACCATCTAGGATGGGAGTATCCTCCCCGTGGAGTACAATCCTTCCCAGGGAGGGAGTACCTTCATCATGGCGGTATAATCCTCACCATGTAAGGATTACTCTAAGGAGGCCCGATAAATCTTTAACACGCTGCCAGGTTTACTTGGAAGTACTACCCACCTGTCACATGGGTGTGAAATGCAAACCTGTTAAATGTTTGGTACTCTGGCATAATTACAAACTTACATTTACATAGGTTCAATCTGCACCATAATTGCAAACTTACATTTACATAGGTTTAATTTGTACCATAATTACAAACTTACATTTACATAGGTTCAGTCTGCACCATAATTACAAACTTACATTTACATAGGTTCAGTCTGCACCATAATTACAAACTTACATTTACATAGGTTCAGTCTGCACAATAATTGCAAACTTACATTTACATAGGTTCAGTCTGCACTTAATCTTTACTTTCCTGTGTATTTCTTAATAGAGAACTGCAATATTTTCTCTCCAGTTTAGGATGCCTGATGCGAGGCTGGTCTTGGGACCCATGACCCCTGGAACCATTATCGATTGTAACAGATAACTCACCTTCAGTGGACTTGTAAATACGGTGCAACAACATATATGTGCGCTCGAGCGTGTAATTTTATACGTGCGTCAGAGCCTACACTACATCATCTCGAGCAGTCAGGTTAAGCCCCGTTGGATCAAGCCACAAACTGGATGGATGACAGTTTAGTGACAGTCTCACCACTGGCAACGGGAGAGGAGGTTCAGCAACAAGATGCAGCAGCACCATCTGCCATCTCTATAAATATAATGCATATTATATTATTAATGGCGTGCAATGCCGACCCGTGGATATATAAGACACATGTATAATACATGTGTATCTCTGTGATAATAGAGGTACTAAAGTGTTAAGTATGTGTCTTATTCATGATAACACTTATTGTTGTAACCTTTGTTATTTATCTGTTTTGTCTTTCAGTGTTTCCGGGAATCATCGCACCCGTGGCATCTTTGAACAGGAAATATTACAGGAACCAGAACCATTAAACACACACAAAGGTAAAGGTAAAGACAAGTGTTTACGGAGATTAAGTAAAAGTTCGTAAAGTTTACTTGTCCACTTATGTGTTCACAAAACAAAAACAAACAGGAGTCCTGGCAGAGTGCATAGCATTTAACAGGCTTCCGTTTCGCACTTGTATGGCAAGATGGTAAGGTAGTTGCAACCACCCCACAGCCTGTCGTTAGATTCCTTTGATGGATTTATCCCAACTGTAGTATCCTGGTCGTGGACTGGGTCGCGGGGGAGTTGATCCCCGGAATACCCTCCAGGTAGGTAGGTAGACAGGTAGATACTAAATCTGTGGTTGTGCAACACAAGGATTGATGAAGGCTCGATCCTCTGTCCTCTGGTCGCGAAGGTTCCCTCTCATTACGTAGATTTCTGTGTGGGAAAATTTTGTAGTGTTGTGTGTACTCAACTATATGTGGTTGCAGGAGTCGATTCTTAACTCCTGGCCCCGCCTCTTGACTTGCCACTTGCCAGATTCGCTCTCACCTAACCTTATGTGTGTGTGAGAGAGTGAGAGAGAGGGGGAGGGGGAGAGGGGAGATGGGGGGGGGCACATAACAAAGTAGGGTGTTTGTGGTGCATGTCGCGGACCTCAGCATGTGAGCTCGCTGAGTATTGTTATAGTTTTGCAGTAAAGCCAGGCAGCAGGAAGACGAGGGTGTATGAGTGTGTACACACCCATTTGTACTTGCCCACTTTTGTTTACGGAGGTCGAGACCCAGCTCCCGACCCTGCCCCCTAGAGTACTTTAATCATCATCACTGATTTCTTACTTATTGGGTCTTATCATATCTACTTCTGAAGCTGTGTATTGAGCTTGCCTCCTTCATGTTATTCCACTTTTCGGCCACCTTGAGACCAAAGAAATACATCCTTATCGCTCATTGGTGTCCTCAGCTTTCTCCTGTGTCTTTGATCCTGATCTTCTTAGTTTAAACAATCTGTCACTATCTACTGTCAGTTCCTCTTGAGATTTTGTATGTCCTAATCATGTACTCTTCCTCCCCTCAGTTCTTCTCTCCAAGATCGTCAGGTTTAATTCATTCAACGTCTGATGGTGCATTCCTTTCAGTTCTGGTACTAGCCTTGTTGCAGACCGATCGGCCGTCTCCAATTCTTTTCGTGGGTTGATCATTCAAGTAACCCTTGACCCACTGGAGCACTCTGCCCTGAACACTTCCCGGTCCTCTAATTGCTGGACTGATCTCTAGTGTGGTATGCATCATATGCTTTCCTGCAGTCCAGGAAGATGCAGTCCATTAGCCCTGTCATTTTTTGCTTTATTTCTGTTACTGTCATAGAAATTCAGCAAATTTATAGGACAGGATTTTCCATCTTGCTGGGTTGGAGTTCGTGTTATCACCTGATTAACTGTATTTAGGTACAGTTGTGTTACTCTCGTGGCGTCTCGTATTGTTTACAAGTTATTTATAAAATGTTGTACATCACTTGGAGATCATTCTATCATTTTAATGTTGAAAAAGTATTTCCTGTTATTTTTATGCTTCGCTTCTCTTATTTCTCTACAACTTGCTGCTATTTTTTTTATTATTGCTTCTCTGCTTGCCAGTGTCTGTCCTGCTTGCTTGTGTTTCCCTGCCAACGTGCCTATCTGCCAGCCTGTCTTGTCCGTCTTGCCTGTCGGGCTTGTCCGTCTTGCCTATCTGCTAGCCTGTCTTGTCTGTCTTGCCTGCCTGCCTGCCTGCCTGTCTTGTTTGTCTTGCCTGTCTTGCCTGCCTGCCTGTCTTGTCTGTCTTGCCTGCCTGCCTGCCTGCCTGCCTGCCTGCCTGCCTGCCTGCCTGTCTTGTCTGTCTTGCCTGCCTGCCTGTCTTGCCTGCCTGCCTGTCTTGTCCGTCTTGCCTGCCTGCCTGTCTGTCTTGCCTGCCTGTCTTGTCTGTCTTGCCTGCCTACCTGCCTGTCTTGTCCGTCTTGCCTGCCTGCCAGCCTGTCTTGTCTGTCTTGCCTGCCTGCCTGCCGGGCTTGGGTGGCTGTGTTTCGGTCATCGTGTGTGTTCCTCGCCTCACACTTGGTGCTTCTCAGGTTAAAGGTTAATCCTCTTGAGGGTGTGGCCTTTACCACACCCCATCCCACGCCACAACCCAGCCCATGCCACACCCTAGCCCACGCCACACCCCATCCCACGCCACACCCAAACCTCAAATATTACTCTCTTCTCTCTGACGATGGATCATGATTATTACTATCATTATATTCATTGAAAAGGGCTAAACCCGTAAAGGTTCCTGGAGTCTACCTGGAGGGCATTCCGGGGATCAACGCCCCCGCGGCCCGGTCCACGACCAGGCCTCCCGGTGGATCAGGGCCTGATCAACGAGGCTGTTACTGCTGGCCGCACGCAATCCAACGTACGAACCACAGCTCGGCTGTGGTTCGTCTTTAGGTATCTGTCCAGCTCCCTCTTGAAGACAATCAGGGGTCTTCCCGTAATGCCCCTTATTGCTGGTGGGAGGCTGTTGAACAGTCTTGGGCCCCGGACACTTATTTTGTTTTCTCTTAGTGTACCAGTGATGCCCCTACTTTTCACTGGGGGTATGTTGCATCGCCTGCCAAGTCTTTTGCTTTCGTATGGAGTGATTGCTGTGTGCATACTAGGGACCAGTCCCTCCAGAATCTTCCAGGTGTAGATTATGATATATCTCTTTCGCCTGCGCTCTAGTGAGTACAAGTCAAGTGCTTCCAGGCGCTCCCGGTAGTTAAGGTGTTTGATGGAACTTATACGTGCAGTAAAGGTTCTCTGTACATTCTCTAGCTCTGCAATTTCACCTGCCTTGAATGGGGATGTTAATGTACAGCTCCTGGAAATGAGAGTGGTGTGAGGAGGGTAGCTCTAATTCCTTGGACGAAAAACTTTCAAATGCGCCAGAAGCGGGCCGAGCTCCAGATTGTCTTGAGCAATCAGAATTTTAGGAGGATTATTGGGCAGTGATACAGAGATACCTGAAGGATACGGGAAGGATACCTGAAGGATACTTGAAATATACCTGAAGGATGCTTCCGGGGGTCAACTCCCCGCTCCCTGGTTCCAGACCAGGCCTCAGGGAGAATGGAAACCTGATCAACCAGGCTGTTACTGCTGGCTGCACACAGTGTAACGTACGAACCAGTCTGGTTGATCAGCCACTGATTTGATGAACTTGTCCAGTTCCCTCTTGAAGACAGACAGAGGTTTGTTGGTAATTTTCAGTATGTTCGGAAGGAGAGCGTTGAAGAGTTGGGGACCTCTGACACTCGTCGAGTTCTCTCTCTTAGAGTATTCGTTGCCCCCCGGCTTTTTAATGGAGGTTTTTGAACATCTGCCAAGTCTCTTGTTATTATACAGAGTAATTTCAATGTTCAGGTTTGGAACCAAACTCTCCAGGATTTTCCAGGTGTATATAATTAAGTACTTAACTAGCCTACGTTTCAAAAAATATAGTTGAAGGGACGTAAAGCGTTCCCAGTAGTTCAGATGTTTAATGAGTGTATACGAGCAGTGAAAGTTCTCTGTACATTTACCAGCTCAGCACTCTGGCCTACCTTGAAGGAGGCCGTCAGTATACAGTAATATTTCAAGCCTGGAGAGAACGAGTGACTTAGAGAATCATTGGTTCAGTATCTCTTTGTCTTCAAAGTTTTTATCTGGTCTATCATTAATAATTCCTTGCGGTAACAATAAATAGATTACTGTATACACTGAGACGAGCTTAACCCGCTGTAGTCATGCAGAACCCACGTGGCTACAACAACTTATGTAAATTTTGTTTATTTCGCTCTCACAGTGAGGCCCTCTTCGGTAGATAAAAATCTGAGAAGCTTTTATTTGAACAGTGGTGTCAGTCACTTGCAGGAACAGCTGATCAGTAAGACGCACTCGCAACATTTAGGTGTCTTTATTACTGAAAGGTTTCGCCTGAACAACAGCCTTCCTCAGAGGGATACAAATACAGCACTGAAAATAATAGTAGCAGTAATGATGTGATCAGTCCGTCACCTCAGAGGGAGGTAGTCAGTCCCTCAAACACAAGTATGTGACCAGACCTTATATACCAGAGTAGAGGTGAGATGAAGAAACTGCAGCTGACCTCACAGGTGATGGTGACAGCAACTGTTATTATCACCACCACCAATACCAACCACCAACACCAAACACCACCAACCACCAACACCAAACACCACCAACCACTACCAACCACTCACCAACCACCACCACCACTACCAATCATTCACTACTCACAACCACCAACTACCACCACCAGCCACTCGCCACCCATAAACCAGCAACCACCACCACCCAAACCAGCACCAACCATCCAGCAACCACCACCACTCACACCAGCAACCACCACCACCCACACCAGCAACCACCACCACCACCCACACCAGCAACCACCACCACCCACACCAGCACCAACCATCCAGCAACCACCACCACTCACACCAGCAACCACCACCACTCACACCAGCAACCACCACCACCCACACCAGCACCAACCATCCAGCAACCACCACCACTCACACCAGCAACCACCACCACTCACACCAGCAACCACCACCACCCACACCAGCACCAACCATCCAGCAACCACCACCACTCACACCAGCAACCACCACCACTCACACCAGCAACCACCACCAACCACACCAGCAACCACCACCACCCACACCAGCAACCACCACCACACACACCAGCAACCACCACCACCCACACCAGCACCAACCACCCAGCAACCACCACCACCCACACCAGCACCAATCATCCAGCAACCACCACCACTCACACCAGCAACCACCACCACTCACACCAGCAACCACCACCACCCACACCAGCAACCACCACCACCCACACCAGCAACCACCACCACCCACACCAGCAACCACCACCACCCACACCAGCAACCACCACCACCCACACCAGCACCAACCACCCACACCAGCACCAACCATTCAGCAACCACCACCACCACTCACACCAGCAACCACCACCACCCACACCAGCACCAACCATCCAGCAACCACCACCACTCACACCAGCAACCACCGCCACTCACACCAGCAACCACCACCCACCAACCACCACCACACACACCAGCAACCACCACCACCACCCACACCAGCAACCACCACCACACACACCAGCAACCACCACCACCCACACCAGCACCAACCACCCAGCAACTACCACCACCCACACCAGCACCAACCACCCAGCAACCACCACCACCCACACCAGCACCAACCACCACCACCCACACCAGCACCAACCACCCAGCAACCACCACCACCCACACCAGCAACCACCACCACACACACCAGCAACCACCACCACCCACACCAGCAACCACCACCACACACACCAGCAACCACCACCACACACACCAGCAACCACCACCACCCACACCAGCACCAACCACCCAGCAACCACCACCACACACACCAGCAACCATCACCACACACACCAGCAACCACCACCACACACCAGCAACCACCACCAGTCACACCAGCAACCACCACCACCACCCACACCAGCAACCACCACCACCACCCACACCAGCAACCACCACCACACACACCAGCAACCACCACCACTCACACCAGCACCAACCACCCAGCAACCACCACCACCCACACCAGCACCAACCATCCAGCAACCACCACCACTCACACCAGCAACCACCACCACTCACACCAGCAACCACCACCAACCACACCAGCAACCACCACCACCCACACCAGCAACCACCACCACACACACCAGCAACCACCACCACCCACACCAGCACCAACCACCCAGCAACCACCACCACCCACACCAGCACCAATCATCCAGCAACCACCACCACTCACACCAGCAACCACCACCACTCACACCAGCAACCACCACCACCCACACCAGCAACCACCACCACCCACACCAGCAACCACCACCACCCACACCAGCAACCACCACCACCCACACCAGCAACCACCACCACCCACACCAGCACCAACCACCCACACCAGCACCAACCATTCAGCAACCACCACCACCACTCACACCAGCAACCACCACCACCCACACCAGCACCAACCATCCAGCAACCACCACCACTCACACCAGCAACCACCGCCACTCACACCAGCAACCACCACCCAGCAACCACCACCACACACACCAGCAACCACCACCACCACCCACACCAGCAACCACCACCACACACACCAGCAACCACCACCACCCACACCAGCACCAACCACCCAGCAACTACCACCACCCACACCAGCACCAACCACCCAGCAACCACCACCACCCACACCAGCACCAACCACCACCACCCACACCAGCACCAACCACCCAGCAACCACCACCACCCACACCAGCAACCACCACCACACACACCAGCAACCACCACCACCCACACCAGCAACCACCACCACACACACCAGCAACCACCACCACACACACCAGCAACCACCACCACCCACACCAGCACCAACCACCCAGCAACCACCACCACACACACCAGCAACCATCACCACACACACCAGCAACCACCACCACACACCAGCAACCACCACCAGTCACACCAGCAACCACCACCACCACCCACACCAGCAACCACCACCACCACCCACACCAGCAACCACCACCACACACACCAGCAACCACCACCACTCACACCAGCACCAACCACCCAGCAACCACCACCACCCACACCAGCACCAACCACCCAGCAACCACCACCACCCACACCAGCACCAACCACCCTGCAACCACCACCACCCACACCAGCACCAACCACCCAGCAACCACCACCACACACACCAGCACCAACCACCCAGCAACCACCACCACCCACACCAGCATCAATCATCCAGCAACCACCACCACTCACACCAGCAACCACCACCACTCACACCAGCAACCACCACCACCCACACCAGCAACCACCACCACCCACACCAGCAACCACCACCACCCACACCAGCAACCACCACCACCCACACCAGCAACCACCACCACCCACACCAGCACCAACCACCCACACCAGCACCAACCATTCAGCAACCACCACCACTCACACCAGCAACCACCACCACCCACACCAGCACCAACCATCCAGCAACCACCACCACTCACACCAGCAACCACCGCCACTCACACCAGCAACCACCGCCACTCACACCAGCAACCACCACCCAGCAACCACCACCACACACACCAGCAACCACCACCACACACACCAGCAACCACCACCACCCACACCAGAAACCACCCCCACCCACCCCAGCAACAACCACCCACACCCACACCAGCACCACCACTCACACCAGCAACCACCACCACCCACACCAGCACCAACCATCCAGCAACCACCACCACTCACACCAGCACCAACCACCCAGCAACCACCACCACCCACACCAGCAACCACCACCACACACACCAGCAACCACCACCCAGCAACCACCACCCAGCACCCACCACCACCCACCAGCACCACACCAGCAACCACCCCCACACACACCAGCACCAACCACCCAGCAACCACCACCCAGCAACCACCACCACACACACCAGCACCAACCACCCAGCAACCACCACCCAGCAACCACCACCCAGCAACCACCACCCAGCAACCACCACCCAGCAACCACCACCCAGCAACCACCACCCAGCAACCACCACCACAAACTAGTTTGTAACACAGTGATGAAATATTGTTGGAATTTTTGCTATGCTTCACTCCCAGAGGAAGTTAAAAAATCTAACAATAAAATTGAATTTAAATTCGTTAATAAAAGTGTTAACGACGACACAGTAGTGCGATGATTGTACAAACAACATGTGTAGGTAACATTTCGCCCACCAGGGGGCTTTATTTGTCCAATGTTTCGCCCACAAGGTGCTTTATTCAGTGTTTCGCCCACCAGGTGTTTTATTAGTCCACTGTTTCGCCCACCAGTGGACTTGTATTAATCCAAGCTTTCGTCTACCAGGGGACTTTTATTAGTCCAATGTTTCGCCTATCAGGAGCTCTATCAGTCCAATGTTTCGTCCAAAAGGGGCTATGGACTGATGACAATATCACAATAACTATCTCTCAAGATAACACAGTATTACAATACCCATTGTTGACAGTGACGTACTATCGCAGGTGGTGACGTACTGTTACAAAAAACGCGATTCTAAAAGCTTAGAGATCTCCAGTGAATACTAGAAAGGACTGCCCTTCTAGCATCCAGCCTGTTACTGGGTTTTCGTAACAAGCAGTCAGTATCCTTGTCCAATTATCCAATATAAATCAGTATTATTCAATAGTACTTTAGGATTACAACTGGTAGGCTACTAACTAGAGAAATTAAAATTTAATAAATTTATTAAGTCTAGAGGTATATTATCAAATTAAATTAAATTACAGCAATCAAAATAAAATCAATCTCTCGAGTTCAATATTATTGTGCTGAAAGCACATATCACATTTATAATTCTTAAGTACCGTCAGGTACATTAACATTTAATAAGATATTACAAATATGTACAAGTAAGTGTGTGTATGCGTGTAAGTGCTCTTAAGTAGTTAGCTATGTCTCAAGACTCGAATAAGACTTAAACAAGTGACTGACAAAGTCCTCAAATAAACTAACTTCTTGACCGACTGGCAACCCAAACAGTCTGCTTGAACAACAAAGAATGCTAAGCCCAATAGCAATGCAATATCAATCGACTGCGACACAGAATCAGGAACTGGGAAATAATATAACGACACTAAGTAGGGACCATCAGCAGATCCTCCACAAAAGTTACAAAACTCCCTTACTACTGAATCTATGTTCAGCATAGGAAAAATGCGACTGTGACAATACACAGAAACCAGTACAAAATTAGGTCAGAAGCTATAGCTTAGGACCTGAGATGTTCAGAGTGTCTATGTGACACACAACCTCAGTACAACGTCGAAAATCACTAAGTCTATACAATGTTCTGAGAACAGAGTTCTACAGAACTAACAAGAATAATGAGACAGACAATCTGTCCAACCACCAAGCGAGTCTAGAGCAGACTGAATACTTCACGAGAGGTGAGGACACCCCCCCCTCGATCACGTGATAGCCCCGTGGACAGCGCAGCTCAGAAGCCGGCAGTATAACGAGCGACAAGCGATAATTACAGTAGTTTGACAATCAAGACTAACTGAGCACATTTTATATACATCCTAACAACATAAGCTACGTCAAATAACAATATAAGGCAATACATTTGCGATTTAGCTATTATCGCAAATATAAGCAATATAAAATTAAATGAAAAGGTAATATACATTATATATATACATAATCATTGTAACCCATTCAGGGGTTGCAACAACCCCCCCCCCAACACGACAGAGGGTCGCACTAGGAGTTGCATTAATGTCTTTCACATTATCACTGATTACTCATATCAATACAATTTAATATAAACATTAATCAGTCTCTCTTGTGCCAAGCACCTCTACAATTTCACAGTGTCCGTCACTAGGATATGCCCCTAGTACTAGGGCAGTACACAGTATCGTATCTCTGCATACTCATGGTTATGTACATCAGTGTAGAGACAGGATAGCGCAGATGAGTAGGGCACGTTGAGGCTCGATCATAGTAGAGGAGACTGCATTCCACTCTTAAGTAGTGGTTGTGGAATGCGAGGCAGTATGAACATCTGAGTATGAAACAGCTTAAGGTGTGTAGTGAGGGGGGGGGTCTGTGACAGGACAGTGTTGCGTCACGCAGTACATCACCCGCACCACACTACTCACTCAACACTCAGCTTGTCTCCTCCTCACACAACAATACTGTGAATACATAAATATAATAATTAGACATGACATGAGTATATATAGTTAATATGGGCTGGAGGGAATAAGTTACTTTACTGAATTTGACATAGCAAGTAACAAAAGGTATTTGGGCATAAAATTACGTAAATTTTAAATGGGGAAGTGCCCAAATACTCGTCAAAATGTTCAAAGGACACCACAAGAGCTATAGCATAATTTTTCTGGTGTCGTTTAAGCTTAGATGAATAGTAACATATAGGATGGAGAATATCAGTGGATGTTGACTGTTGGAGCAGCACAGTGCCCACTGCATAACAACTCGCATCTATATGTAAAAAGATGGAAAGATTGAAATTAGGACTCAACACTGGAGCAGAGGAAAGCAGATGCTTCAACCTTTTGAACGAGTCTGAACAATCTCTAGTCCAGATGAACTGAACTTTGGTACTAATGAACATAGTGAGAGGTGTAGGTGGAGGTGTGTGCGCTGGCTTGCCTGTCACTTGATACACGTGGCAACGTTGCACATGATCAGCTACTGTTTCCTTCATCTTTGGCCAAGTAAAATGTTTTGCCAGTTTACCGAGTGTCTTTTTGACACCCAAATGTCCTCCTATGGGACTATTGTGAGCAAAATCAATGGCTTGTTCACGAAATGTAACTGGTAACACTACTAGATGCTTGACTGTGGTGGAAACACTATCAGCTGACAACTTACATGTATTTTTCTCCATCAGTACACCGTTACTATAATAGTAACAATTATCGAGATCCTTTGCTTCACTCTCAGTAACTGCTATATCTCTCAGTCTTTCCAATGACTGATCAACAAACTGATCCTTGATTAAATCATCATGAGTTAGAAATTTAACATCAGTTGTGTCCTGACTAGGTTGATGACCGGGGGGAGTCAGTGTTAATGATCCTGGGCGCAGAGCATCACTAAACAACATATTCAACCCCAAATCATTGTCATCCACTAACTCAACAGGAGACAAGGATGGTTGTTGTATCTTTGACATAGCTCTAGTAATTGCGCTGAGAGGAAATAAAATAGGTTTCTCTCTACAAGCTTCAATGGCATAATTATCATCAGTGTTGTTATCAATCACAAGTGGTTCTTTACATATACCAGCATGAAGGATATCGTTCCCTATCAACAAGTCCACTGACCTGATGGGAAATACACCACTGGATATACCCACTGAAATATAACCAGTATAATAGCTTGTTTCAATATAAACTTTGTGCAGAGGCACTTTTATAACAGCCCCTCCATAGGCTTCTAACAATACATCTATCTTGCAATAGGTATCGTCAGTTATGGGCAGTACATCTTCTCTTAATAACGTGAGATAACTGCCAGTGTCTCTGAAAGAAATTATCTCAGTTAGATGTGATTCGTCAAATCCTACTTTATCTCTCGAAAAGTAAGGACTCATCGCTGAACGAATCTTTTCATCAGATACACTTTCTGACGCTAGTCATCTATCCTGAGTAACATTATCTAAAACAGTAGGATAAGAGGAATTGCTAGGATTTTGGTGCCTTTGTTGCTCGGAAGAGGATACGACTTGTGTGGGGGCGCCAGCCGGACGACTGTATCTCGCATCTCTTTCTAACTTATAGCAATACTCTCTAGTATGTCCTTTTCTGTTACAATAGGTACATTTAACTTTCTTCTCGATATCAGATTTCTGTCTAGCCACAGAGACAGATTCAGGATTGTGAGTTTTCCTGGTAAAGGTACGAGAAGTTACAGTAGCAGGTACATCAGGCCGGCAATAAGCAGCTGATTTAGGTTGCCAACTTCTAGGACAATTTTTAGTTACCTTGTTTCTTTGTGTTTTAGTACGTACAAGTTTGTGAGAAATCTCGTAATTGTCTGCTAATGCTGCAGTTTCCAGAATATCCGAGGTAGTATGATCGATCAGATATTCTTGTATGTCCGCAGACATACAGTTGTTAAACTCTTCGTGTAGTAACAACTGAACAAGGCTGCCGTAGTTGTTACACTTGGCAGACCTACACCACCTCTGAAATGCAACTTTTTTCTCACGAGCAAACTCTACACAAGTTTGATCTTGTCGTCATTGTAACGTACGAAATGCTCTTTGATAACTTACAGGTAACAAGTTATACGTCTCTAGAATAGTTTGTTTGACAGCATCATAACTAATGTACTTGGTAAATGGCAAAGCTGCAGTACAGGTTTGAGCTCTTCCCGTCAAAGCAGTATGCAGCAATGTTGCCCAGTGCTTACGTGGCCAGTTCATAGCACGTGCCTGGTTCTCAAACACATCAAAATATGTGTCTAAGTCACTTTCAAAAAACTTAGGAACCATGGATGCAGCTTTCTGCACATTAAATGTGTCCTGTGATCTATCAGTCTGTTGTCTTAACAGACGAACATTTTCTCTTTGGAAATCTTCTTCGTTCAATTTCCTCTGTGCCTCAATTTGTGCAGTCTGCAACATAATGAGGTGTTCCAACCTCTCAAACTGTTCCTGAGAGATAGGACCAGTGGGTAATGGAGGAGTAGGGAAATTAATGTGGTCTGGACGGTCCTTAGGTCGGACACTTGGTCCAGCCGTCTCTAGAGTGTCTAGATCTGGTCTAGGATAAGTAAAGACAGGTGTAGTATACACTGTACTAGTATTAGGCTGTCATACTACCAGCTACACTCTGTACTATAGTGTCAGTGAGGGAAGGCGTGAGCGAGAACTGAGCTACACTAGGCTCAGACACTAGGCTCACTTCTGCTCTAGATGCTCTTTCATCTTCATCAAATAGAGTCATACTTCCTAATTGTGACACTAAGCTTTCTGAATCTGAATCATAATCAGACATCTCTGTATGAGCAGGAAACAATATATCTTTAATTAACGCTCTGACAGTTTCTGCGGTGTAATTCCTGTTATACGTCACACCGAGATATTTGGCTACTTGCCAACAAGTCTGAAGTTTTAATGTATTTAACTCAGACAAAGTCAGAGTATCAATTAACTGTTTCACTTTGGCATACATCACGAAAATAATTGTACTACGAGAGAGTGATTATGGGAAACTATAATCCTAATAGGAATTTTAGTGTTGGTTGTCTTAGAGCTAGAGCTCATAAACAGTATTTCCATCTCCTTGGATCAAGAGACTCAGTCAGGTACATACATCCACCTGGTATGTTGTACAAGACTAAACTCAAAGTCTTCAGATTAGGAAAGTACTCAAAGTGTTTGATCATAGAAGTACTAGTATGTCAAACTGGACAATTTCTCCAACACCTTGGATCAAGAGCCTCCCGGACAGGCCCCCATTTGTTACAAAAAATGCGATTCTAAAAGCTTAGAGATCTCCAGTGAATACTAGAAAGGACTGCCCTTCTAGCATCCAGCCTGTTACTGGGTTTTCGTAACAAGTAGTCAGTATCCTTGTCCAATTATCCAATATAAATCAGTATTATTCAATAGTGCTTTAGGATTACAACTGGTAGGCTACTAACTAGAGAAATTAAAATTTAATAAATTTATTAAGTCTAGAGGTATATTATCAAATTAAATTAAATTACAGCAATCAAAATAAAATCAATCTCTCGAGTTCAATATTATTGTGCTGAAAGCACATATCACATTTATAATTCTTAAGTACCGTCAGGTACATTAACATTTAATAAGATATTACAAATATGTACAAGTAAGTGTGTGTATGCGTGTAAGTGCTCTTAAGTAGTTAGCTATGTCTCAAGACTCGAATAAGACTTAAACAAGTGACTGACAAAGTCCTCAAATAAACTAACTTCTTGACCGACTGGCAACCCGAACAGTCTGCTTGAACAACAAAGAATGCTAAGCCCAATAGCAATGCAATATCAATCGACTGCGACACAGAATCAGGAACTGGGAAATAATATAACGACACTAAGTAGGGACCATCAGCAGATCCTCCACAAAAGTTACAAAACTCCCTTACTACTGAATCTATGTTCAGCATAGGAAAAACGCGACTGTGACAATACACAGAAACCAGTACAAAATTAGGTCAGAAGCTATAGCTTAGGACCTGAGATGTTCAGAGTGTCTATGTGACACACAACCTCAGTACAACGTCGAAAATCACTAAGTCTATACAATGTTCTGAGAACAGAGTTCTACAGAACTAACAAGAATAATGAGACAGACAATCTGTCCAACCACCAAGCGAGTCTAGAGCAGACTGAATACTTCACGAGAGGTGAGGACACCCCCCCCCCTCGATCACGTGATAGCCCCGTGGACAGCGCAGCTCAGAAGCTGGCAGTATAACGAGCGACAAGCGATAATTACAGTAGTTTGACAATCAAGACTGAGCACATTTTATATACATCCTAACAACATAAGCTACGTCAAATAACAATATAAGGCAATACATTTGCGATTTAGCTATTATCGCAAATATAAGCAATATAAAATTAAATGAAAAGGTAATATACATTATATATATACATAATAATCATTGTAACCCATTCAGGGGTTGCAACACGTACGATCGTTGGAAGTGACGTACAATCGTTGATGACGTACAATCGTTGGTGACGTACGATCGTTGGAGGTAACGTGGGATCGTTAGAAGTGACACATGTTCATTGGAGGTGACGTAAGATAGTTGGAGGTAACATACTGTCGTTGGAGGTGACGTATGATCGTTGGAGATGACATATGAAAATACTGACACAACACCCCCTAGGGGTGTTGTGTCAGTGGGTGTCATGGGTTTTCAAAACCATTCATCACACCCCCTAGGGGTAATTAAACTCATATAACATTTTTATTCACAGCCCTTAGGGAGTGTATACGACAGCTTCTCAAGACATCGCCTACAGGGACGGCTGTGTTGGCGAAAGAAGTCTTTCAAGATAAGTCCCATTCCAGTCCATTATTTACTCTTTGACTTAACTTGTAACATTTCTCTAAAAGCTAGAAAGGCGTGGAGTTAGGGAGGATATGATTGAGGTGTATAAAGGGAAGACAGGAATAAATAAAGGGGATGTAAATAGCGTGCTGAAAATATCTAGCCTAGACAGGACTCACAGCAGGTTGGGGCATTGGCTTAAGCCGGTAGGAGATTTGGACCTGGCTCGCATGGGTCAGTATTCCTGCTGCAGTGTTCTTTCTTATATTGTTCTTATGGAGGTGACGTATGACCGTTGGAGATGACGTATGATTGTTGGAGGTGACGTATGATCATTGGAGATGACATACTGTTGTTGGAGGTGACGTAATAACTATCGCAGGAGGTAACGTACGATCGTTGGAAGTGACAAGATAACAGCTATCATTCGATGTCATTGAAATTCTGGGAAGCTGTGTTTTTCACTAGGGTGAAACAGTGTGGTCTCTAGGAGGGATGGGGGCGAAAGGTGCATTATCTCAGGGACGAGGGGTTTCCTACCTCCATTACCACTGCTACCATCATTACCAGTATCAGAGTCACTATGATCCCTGCCATTGCCACCATCCCAATTACCACTACCATCTCAACCATTTTCATGATCGTAATCACTACCACTACCGCCACCACTATCACCGCTGCCACCACTACCACTGCCACCACCGCAACCTCCACCACTACCACTACTACCACCACCACCACCACAACCACCACCACCACCACCACCACTGCCACCACTACCGCCATCACCACCACCACCACCGGCACCACTACCACTGCCACCACCACCACTGCCACCACCGCCACCTCCACCACCACTACCACTACCACCACTACCACTGCCACGACCACCACTGCCACCACTACCGCCACCACCACCACCACCACCACCACCACCACCACCACCACCACTGGGGAAAAAATGGGACATGCAACTTTGACCATCCCAAAAAATGTAGCGACCTCCTGTCTAAAGGAGTGTGTCGTTCTTCTTCCTGTACTTTCTTTCACCCAAAAATGTGCCACTCCTCGGTCCTCCAGAAGCAGTGTTACAACATCGAGTGCCCTGCATACCATCTAAAAGGGACCAGGAGGCACAAACCCCACAAGACAAACAATAGTAGCTACGACAACCCAACTCCAGGTGATTTTTTAGTGGCAGGAAACGAAAAAAGAAAATGGAAGGAAATAACAAAAATAGTCCACCACCTTGGAGCCTTGTTGGACTGGAGGCGCAGCCAGTGGCCACCCATGGCCCTCCAGAATTACAACTACTGATGCCAATAACAAAATCCCCCCAACAAACACAGAATACAACCTCGTTCATATTTGCTAATATACAGGGCCTTAAGCCATCCACCAACAACAAAATACCTTTTATCAGTGGACTTCTAGTGGAGTCTAATGCAATGTTTGTAGCCTTCACAGAGACTCACACAAAAGATCACTTTGACAGTGAAATATGGATAAGTGGCTACAACCTTTTTAGATGCGACAGAAAAAACAGGCAACAAGGGGGGGTTGGCCTGTATGTCAAAGAGTCCCTTATCTGCACGGAGTTGCTGAACACCACAAATGAGGTAGTTGAAGTTCTATCAATAAAGATCGAGAACCAAAACCTAGTCATTGTGGTTGTATACAAGCCACCAGATGCAACCTCACAACAGTTCAAGGAACAGCTACTGAAAATCGATTACTGTTTGGAAAACCTTCCAGCTCCATCCCCAAACATCTTACTGCTTGGTGATTTCAACCTAAGGCATACAAAATGGAAGAATGTAGCAAATAATGTTATAGCTGAAACAATCCCCGGAGGTAGCGCAGATGAAAGGTCACACACACATGAGCTACTAAGTCTCTGCGTAAAACACACCTTAAGCCAGCAGATAGTGGAGCCAACAAGACTAGAAAACACACTTGACCTTATCTTCACAAATAATGAGGACCTGATAAGAGACATAAGAATATCAAAAACAACTAATTCCGATCACAATCTAATCGAAGTCCAGACGTACATGCATAGGGGTCCTGAACAGCAGAATGCATGTACCTGTGAAGGTGTCTTCACAAAATACAATTTCAACAACAAGAACATCAACTGGGACCAGGTAAACCATGTCCTAAACAAAACATGTTGGGAAGATGTCTTAAATGACATGGATCCAAACCAGTGCCTTGAAAGGATCAACTTCCTGGTAGCCGAAGCATGTTCTAGGCATATTCCCCTAAGAAAGAAGAAGAGCAGGAGTAAACTGGAGAGAAAAAGATGCTCCCTCAACAGAAGACGACGAAGAGTCACTGAGCTCCTCAGGAGTGCTAGAATATCTGATACACGAAAGGAGGCGCTGACCAGGGAAGTGGAAACTATCGAACTTAAGCTAAATGACTCTTACAGGAACCAGGAGAGGCAGGAGGAGCTTAAAGCTATTAGTGAAATTGAAAGAAATTCAAAATATTTCTTTTCATATGCCAAAAACAAGGCAAATACCACATCTAGTATCGGGCCCTTACTCAGACAGGATGGGACTTACACAGATGACAACAAGGAAATGAGTGAAATATTGAAATCCCAGTATGACTCTGTGTTTAGTGAACCACTAATCGGTCTGAGGATCGACGACCCAAATGATTTCTTCATGAATGAGCCTCAAAACTCCATAAATGTATGCCAGATTTCCGACATTACCCTAACTCCGATAGATTTCGAAAAAGCCATTGACAACATGCCTATGCACTCAGCCCCGGGCCCAGACTCGTGGAACTCTGTTTTCATTAAGAACTGCAAGAAACCCCTCTCGCGTGCCCTAAGTACACTATGGAGGAGGAGCTTGGACATGGGTGAAATTCCACAGTCACTTAAAACAACGGATATAGCCCCACTCCATAAAGGTGGCAGCAAAGCATTAGCTAAGAACTATAGACCAATAGCTCTGACGTCCCACATCATAAAAATCTTTGAAAGAGTGCTAAGAAGCAGGATTGCAAATCACCTGGATTCCCAAAATCTGCACAATCCAGGGCAACATGGGTTCAGGGCAGGTCGCTCCTGCCTCTCACAACTACTGGATCACTATGACATGGCCTTGGATGCACTGGAAGAAAATCAGAATGCAGATGTAATATACACAGACTTTGCAAAAGCATTTGACAAATGCGATCATGGCGTAATAGCCCATAAAATACGTGCTAAAGGAATAACTGGGAAAGTGGGGAGATGGATCTTCAACTTCCTAACAAATCGAACACAAAGAGTAGTGGTCAACAGAGTTAAATCGGAGGCTGCCATAGTGAAGAGCTCTGTTCCACAAGGCACAGTACTCGCCCCCATCTTATTCCTTATCCTCATATCAGACATAAACAGAGATATACACCACAGCACCGTATCATCCTTTGCGGATGATATTAGGATCTGCATGAGGCTGTCATCTGCTGAGGACGCGGTTAACCTCCAAGAAGATATAAACAAAGTTTTCCAGTGGGCAACGGTAAACAATATGATGTTCAATGAGGACAAATTCCAACTACTCCGTTATGGAAAACTGGAGGAGATAATAACTAGAACAGAGTATACTACTGACTCCGGCCATACAATAGAGCGGAAAAATAATGTAAGGGACCTGGGAGTAGTAATGTCTGAGGATCTCACTTTCAAGGATCACAATAGTGCCACGATCGCACGTGCAAAGAAAATGATAGGATGGATAATGAGAACTTTCAAAACGAGAGATGCCAAGCCCATGATGATCCTTTTCAAATCACTTGTTCTCTCTAGGCTGGAATACTGCTGTACATTAACATCTCCATTCAAAGCAGGTGAAATCGCAGATCTAGAGAGTGTACAGAGATCCTTTACTGCACGTATAAGTTCTGTCAAGCACCTTAACTACTGGGAACGCTTGGAAGCACTTGACTTGTACTCGTTGGAACGCAGGAGGGAGAGATATATCATAATCTACACTTGGAAAATCTTGGAAGGAATGGTCCCAAATCTGCACACGGAAATCACTCCCTACGAAAGTAAAAGACTGGGCAGGCGATGCAAAATTTCCCCAATAAAAAGTAGGGGCGCCATTGGTACACTAAGAGAAAACACCATAAGTGTCCGGGGCCCAAAACTGTTCAACAGCCTCCCATCAAGCATTAGGGGAATTGCCAATAAACCCCTGGCTGCCTTCAAGAGAGAGCTGGACAGATACCTAAAGTCAGTGCCGGATCAGCCGGGCTGTGGCTCGTACGTTGGACTGCGTGCGGCCAGCAGTAACAGCCTAGTTGATCAGGCCCTGATCCATCGGGAGGCCTGGTCATGGACCGGGCCGCGGGGGCGTTGATCCCCGGAATAACCTCCAGGTAACCGCCGCCGCCGCCGCCGCCGCCGCCGCCACCACCACCACCACCACCACCACCATCCGTATCACCAGAACCACGATCAGGTATGCAGAAGTTAGTAAATAATGGGTGCGGGTCGTGTATGTGACGCCGCTGATGCGTACATCACCTTGCTTCCACCTCTAACATTGACTAGGTATGTCTTGTTGAGTAAGAAGTGGCAGGTGTCTTACACCTACACCACCTCAAGACAATACTGGCGAAATCTGTTTTGTTTGGCCTACACCTACACTACCTCAAGACAATACTGGCGAGGTTTGTTTTATTTAAAACACAGCAGGTGTCTTACACTTACACCACCTCAAGACAGTACTGGCGAGATTTTGTTTAAAACACAGCAGGTGTCTTACACCTACACCACCTCAAGACAATACTAGCGAGGTTTGTTTTGCTTAGAAGGGAGCAGGTTACACCTACACCCCCACAACATACTGCTGACGTGGTGTCTTGTGTAATAAGCAGTCAGTCTGTTACACCTACACCCTCGCCTGTAGCAGTACGCGTCAGCGGATGCTTCCTCGCCCTTGCCCACCATACAGCCGCCAGCTACCACATTCGTGCGTGTTGGTAGATACCACTGTCATTAGCAGAAAACATCAACCCATATAGGGACAACGGCATCACTGCACAGGTCATCATATGACAAAAATGTGTCAGGTAGTAGGTTAGTAGATAGCAACCATCAAACGAGTAGGAATTGGAAACCTATTTTTTTCTGTGAAGATTGAACATAAGAACATAAGAATGTAGGAACACTGCAGAAGGCCTACTGGCCCATACGAGGCAGGTCCTTATCAAAACGACCTCTACCTTAAGCTACCCAAGAAATAACTCCCGTACCCTCTTTTGTCTCATAAATGCGTAAGATGACGAATAACTCTTACAGACTACTAACAGATAAGAGGTGATTTTCTGTGATGGATCCAGTAACAACAAAGACACGACTCAATAGAAGCTCTTATCTTGTCATGAGCTGCTTTTGGGATTAGCGTGGACGGTTACAAAGTATGGCTTGCTTCTGCAGTGTTTTAAAAATTGAGGTTGGAGAGTTGAAGGAGGAGGTCTTGCTTCTCCAGGAGGAGATTAGGAGGCTGAAGGTCCACCTCAATGGGTCTGGGAGAGAGTGTGAGGTGGCTGGAGTTGTGGGGAATGAGGCTTCTAGCAGTGAGTGCAGTCTGTCTCTCGCTGTGAGGAGGCTGTAGGTGGGGAGGCGTGTAGATGAATGATTCAGAGAACCGACAGGTGGGGAGGTAGCAACGGCTACCAGCAGTGAGGTGCAGCCCAGCACCTGCTACAAGTGGCGAGTGGTAACCAGTAATGGGAGGAGAATCAGAATAAGGAAAGTTAAGAGTGAAGATCTGAAGGTAGGAAATCGCTTCTGTTCTTCAGGATGAATGTACTTCAGTGGCCAGTGAAGGTAAGGGTACTACTGCCCCTGCTAACAGAGTTAAGCGCATTCTTGTGGTTGGTGACTCTCAGGTAAGATATATTGACCGTGCTTTTTGTAATAGGAATAAGAAGATGAGAGATAGAGTGTGCTTCCCTGGAGCTGGTGTTGGGGACATAGTTAACAGGCTGGATAATATCATGTCAGGTAATGGGAACAAGCCCATTATTTGTCTCAGTGCTGGTGGAAATGATATTGGGAAGGGTAGGAGAGAAGAGCTGCTAGGTAAGCACAGGTCAGCTATAGATTTCATTAAGTGTAAGGGAGGGGTCCCAATCATATGTAGCATCTTGCCTAGAAGGGGAGTAGGAAATGAATGGTTGTCTAGGGCAATTGGTGTAAATTGCTGGCTAGACAGATACTGCAAGGAACTTGCAATCCCATTCATTGACAACTGGAACAACTTTTATGGCAAACATGATATGTATGCAAGGGATGGGGTACATCTCTCTGGGGCTGGGGTGGTAGCACTTGCAAACTCAATTGAGAAGGCCATTGGTGAAATGCCTATGATTTTAAACTGATAGAAGATAGAGGTATGGGTGTGTGGGGGAAACAAGCAGGTTGCAACATTAGGGTTGGAATCAGTAAATGTATAAAAGGCATTCAGCATAAAGTTATAAATAAAGACAATAGATCAGGTCAGCAAACAAAGGGGGACAGCAGAGGACAGCAAGGGACTAGCTCCCTTAAGATTTACTATACTAATAGCAGGAGTGTAAGAAATAAGATAGATGAGCTGAAGATCAAGCGACAGTGTGAGACTTAAATACTGTCGGAAGGGGAGGTGCAGAGTAGTAGTAGTGAGAATGTAGCCACTAAGAGGTCATGTCCCTCTCAGATCAAACAGTTCTCACTTGAAAAAGTTGTCCAAGGTGTTTTCTCTTCTGTACCAAGATGCCATTGTGTTGCAGTGTTTGACAGAATGATTATCAAATGGTATACAATACCGACATGTTGGTAGATAAGACACATAGGCAACATTTAGGCAACTTTAAATGGTATTGTATACCATTTGATAATCACTCTGTCAGACACTGCAACACAATGGCATCTTGGTACAGAAGAGAAAACACCTTGGACAACTTTTTCAAGTGAGAACTGTTTGATCTCAGAGGGACATGACCTCTCAGTGGCTACATTCTCACTACTACTACTCTGCACCTCTCCCTCCGACAGTATTTAAGTCTCACACTGTCGCTTGATCTTCAGTTAGTTCCAGACTTTGGAACAGAACTTCTCCAGGCTGAGGGACTGACAACCTCAAATCTACGACTTCAAGGGTGATGGACTGATTACATCATCTTCACATCTCTACTGCTCCCGCCTACTTTCTGTACTCGACTGAAGAAGCCTACTGTGTAGGCGAAACGTTTCGAAATAATGTTGCCTATGTGTCTTATCGGGGGTTGATGTGTAGTTCTCAGCGGGGGTTGATGTGTAGTTTTAAGCCGGGGTTGATGTGTAGTTTTAAGCCGGGGTTGATGTGTAGTTTTAAGCCGGGGTTGATGTGTAGTCCCAAGCCGGGGTTGCAGTGATTTTTAACATATATGAGAAGCAAATTAGCGGAGTGGAGCCGTGGTTTAAGAACATAAGAAAGGAGGAACACTGCAGTAGGCCTGTTGGCCCATACTGGGCAGGTCCTTCACAAATCTAACCCACTAACAGAATATTTGCTCAACCCACTTTAGTGCTACCCTACTACAACAAGCTCTGATAAATCCATTAACTCAAGTCCCACTCAAATCCAACCCTTCTCACTCATACGAACATAAGAACATAAGAACGAAGGAACACTGCAGCAGGCCTACTGGCCCATGCGAGGCAGGTCCAAGTCTCCTACCGGCTTAAGCCAATGCACCCAACCTAGTCAGGTCAGGTCACATTGACTTAAGGGAGGAACACGGCAACCGACCTGGTAGCACAAGCTATCAGGTCCAACTCACACCCACCCACATCCACTCATGTATTTATCCAACCTAAACTTGAAACTACCTAAGGTTTTAGCTTCAATCACCCTACTAGGCAGACTGTTCCACTCATCAACCACCTTATTTCCAAACCAATACTTTCCTATATCTTTTCTAAATCTAAACATGGGTTTGAAGGGAAGCGGTCTGGCCGTGTGCAACTTGATGTAGGAGAAGCCACTGTGGCGTATTGTGTCAGGGAGAGTAACTTAGGTGGTATTGTGAGGAAGGCGAACAATGGGGCGAGTTATGGTGGACTAGTGTAAATCCCAACGAGCTGTGCGGACCCCTTGGGGAGGGCGCAGCTCTAGCAAGCAGCAGCGGTGATGTGATTTTTTAACACGATTGGGTACATTTCAGAGTGTGATAGTGTACAGTACGATAATTGCATGGAACAAAGGCTCAATGTATTTCACTGTCATACTCTGTCACACAGGATGGGTTTCATGCATAAGGGAATTAAATCTGTTATTCTGAGTTGGAAGACTTTGGTATGGCGGTGAGGATATCGTCAGGTATTCCAGCATGGAATCAACAGCTATGGGAGCTTTATAGATTATTATTACGCAGGGATTACAATCTCTCAGGATGGCCAGTCATGTACAACCAGTGGAATTAATATATCTTAAAGCCAAAAAATTAATATACAGGGTGATTATAAATAATCTTAGGGACTTTTTATGATTATTGTGAAAAATTAACAATACTAGGATAACAAAAAAATATATATAAAGAACTCACTTTTATTTACAGTTATTGCTGACAAGATTTGCCGACAAATTTGATAAAAGACAATCTGTGCAGAGCAAACTTATATTTACAAGCTACGCTTCTCTTTAAGCTGAGTTTTATCAAGTCAATACTAGTGTGTCCATTAGCTTGAACCTGTCGTCGACACGAGGGTCATTTAAGTCTTCATATAACCTTTACACTACCTCTGAAGAATAATATAATCCCAAAATAAACTCTAAGCGTATATGCAGTGAGAGATGTACACATCTCAGTATATAGACACTGTGGGTGTGCAAAGTGTAGTGCGACAGAAATAGGTTAGGTGACAGAAGGAGAGGTTAGGTACTGCCTGTAGCAGTGGAGTGTGTGAGCACTGGCGCCACTTGTACCTTGTAATATTAGTTCCGAAGGTGGACTTCCGACTATGAAGGCTCCCTGATTTTGTTCAGTGTCGGAAGTTTTTCTAGATGCTGCCTCCAAGATCGTCTCCTGGTCCTGTTGTCTTTGTGTTTTTTTTTTTTTTTGTTTAACGCACTCCTTGTTTAAGTTAGGACTTTCGTATGTGTGTGCTCAAAGACTGATGTATACACTACGTGATATTTCACGTATGTAGAACATCTTAGACTTAGACCTTCCACATAGAGTGTTGTATATGCTTGTTTCGGTATTGTGGTGATTTATATGCTTTGATTTTGTTAATTCATGAATGATTTTCGGTGGGATAACAGCTACTTTAGTGTTGCTCAGTTGGAGGATCTGTTGTTCAACACGCTTCCTGTGGGTAGGATGATTTGTTTTTTCATGTTCCGTGTACTCCTCGGGTTTGTTGAGAATGTATTGTGCTTTTCGTTTGCATTCAGGGATGAAGTAGTTGAAAGGTTCTTACTCTTCATCTGTTGTAATGTTTGCAGTGGCTAACGCGACGGTCTGGAGTTTTGAGACTCTCTGACTGCGGGTTCAAATCCCGCCCGTGGTATGGTTTGCAAGGTAGTTGGTGCTTCGTCTTATTCTAATATAATTTCTAATTACTAGGATTTGTGTTGATATTGCATAGTCTATCAAGAAACTCTGGTTACTAATACTGAGCGCCCTGAGATAAAACAGAAACAGTACATCACTTGTGCAGTCTTCATGGTGGAGAAAAGGACAATAAATACATGTAGCTGATGTACTTGTGGCTCCTTCAAGTTTCTTCTGTTAGGGTGGAACCAGATAACATTTTCTCGAACTCATTTTCTCTAATATGTTTCTGAATGGTCTGGGATAATACATGGGGAAATTTCAATGTTTATCACTATTTCTCAGATCCAGTGCTATTTACCTAACCTCTGGTGCCGGAAGTTTGTAAAAAAATATGGGCCTCCAAACATCATCACTTGGGCCTATTACATTCATTACCAGTAAGTTCAGTGTGTACGCAAGCTATGAAGTGTGTTTTTCTGTTTAACACACACACAAACATTGTTCAGCTGAACTAAGTGATATTTCTTCTTTCCTGGATGTTAAATTTCTGAGATCAAAACATTGTCACTATGTACTCTGCGCATGTTGTTGCTGTATAGTCCTTGTGGCTTAGCGCTTCTTTTTGATTATAATAATAATAATCTGCGCATGTTGTCAGTTTTATCGGTTGCTACTTTTTCTGTTCAGTAAGCAAAATAGGATCCGTACAAAAGAAAGCACTCTATCCTTACGAGTTTAGCGCTTTCTGTGAAAACAATAACAAGATAAATCATTCTATGTGCGACTGTTCAGTAGCCATTCAGTTTCGTGGGTAGTATCGAAAATTGTACATGAATGGTGTACAATACCGACAATATGAAGAATTAGACACATGTGCAACATCTGGGTGTTTTTATTGTAGACGTTTTTCTATCCAGTGGCTTTATCAATACAGATTCAAGGACATAATGGGAAGAGTCGAGATTATCAGAGTATGGTGCTCACTCCAAGGCTGAGGGACTGATTACCTCGTCTTTTGTATATAGTTCTACAGACTTCCTTTTATGTCCTTTAATTTGTATCGATAAAACCACTGAATGGCGAAACGTCTACAAATAGAGATACCCAGATGCTGCACATGTGTGTAAGTATCGAAAACTGACCAACACTGGTTGCCTATGAAAGAGGCTATACAGCGCTGGAGGAATGGGAGGTAATTAGATTTGATTCAAGAGCTTTTCACCAGCCTGGAGGCTCTCCCACTCGCCTTCTCCATTTTAAGGGTTCCACAATGAGAAAATAAGAGACTTAGTAGAGTCTGGTTACATATATGGTGTGGACGAGACTCCCCCTCTATATGGGCAGTGACTGACGCCTCGATATTCATTTTGTCTGGGTTTCGGGGGCGTGGACAATGGTGTCCAGGAAGTTCCACCCTTCTCACTTCTGTACACAAATGCCAGACTCCCTTGTTGGTGAGGACACGTAAGGCATATGTGTTTTCCACAATGCCCGTGGAGGGGAGGACATGTTTTAGTCAACAAGATTGATGGTTTTACTGTAATTTGTGGCGTTGCTGCAAGTGGCAACCACCAGAGCACTTTAATGGAAGCTCGCTGCTTGCTCTTCCTACACCCTCCATCACAACCCAACGCTATATATACTTTGAGAAATGTAGATCTCAGTGTTTGTACACAGAAAGGAATATATATATATATATATATATATATATATATATATATATATATATATATATGTGTGTGTGTGTGTGTGTGTGTGTGTGTGTGTGTGTGTGTGTGTGTGTGTTTGTTTTCATTTTGTCCTAGGCACATGTTGATTTGTCTCTATGTCTGTGTGTGTGTGTGTGTTTGTGTGTGTGTGTGTGTGTGTGTGTGTGTGTGTGTGTGTGTGTGTGTGTGTGTGTGTGTGTGTGTGCGTGTGTGTGTGTGTGTGTGTGTGTGTGTGTGTGTGTGAAGGTGTTGTGTGTGAAGGTGTTGTGTGTGAAAGTGTGTGAGTGTACTCACCTAATTGTGGATGCAGGTATTGAGAATCAGTTCCCGGCCCTGCCTCTTCACTGAGTGCTACTAGGTCCTCTCCCTCCCTGCTCCATCATACCTCATCTTCAAGCTATGTATGGTTCCTGCCTCCACTACCTCACTTGCCAGACTATTCCACTTCCTGATAACTCTATGACTGAAGAAATACTTCCTAACATCCCTTTGACTCATCTGAGTCTTCAGCTTCCAATTGTGAACCCCTTGTTTCTGCGTCCCATCTCTGGAACATCCTGTCTCTGTCCACCTTGTCTATTCCATGC
This sequence comes from Cherax quadricarinatus, assembly GCF_038502225.1. NCBI lineage: Eukaryota > Metazoa > Arthropoda > Malacostraca > Decapoda > Parastacidae > Cherax > Cherax quadricarinatus. Next base: position 54,501,533 of record NC_091298.1, read on the forward strand.
AGTATTTTGTATGTCGTTATCATGTCTCCCCTAACCCTCCTGTCCTCTAGTCTCGTCAGGCTGATTTCCCTTAACCTCTCTTTGTAGTACATTCTCCTTAGCTGTGGAACTAACCTTGTCGCAAACCTTTGCACTTTCTTCTTGACGTGCTTGATCAAGTGTGGGTTCCAAACTGGTGCTGCATACTCTAGTATGGGCCTGACGTACACGGTGTACAGTGTCTTGAAAGATTCCTTACTAAGTATTGGAATGCTATTCTCAGGTTTGCCAGGCACCCATATGCTGCAGCAGTTATCTGGTTAATGTGTGCTTTCGGAGACGTGCTCGGTGTTATACTCGTCCCAAGATCTTTCTCCTTGAGCAAGATTTGCAGTCTTCGCCCACCTAGCCTATACTCCATCTGCGGTCTTCTTTGCCCTTCCCCGATCTTCATGACTTTGCATTTGGTGGGGTTAAATTTGAAAAGCCAGTTGCTGGAGCAGGTGTCCAGCCAGTCCAGGTCCCTTTGAAGTCCTGTCTGATCCTCATGTGATTTAATTCTCCTCATTAACTTCACATCATCTGCAAACAGGGACATTTCTGAGTCTGTCCCTTCCATCATGTCATTCACATATACCAAAAATAGCACTGGTCCTAGGACTGACCCCTGTGGGACCCCGCTCATCACAGGCATCCACTGTGATACCTCATAATGTACCATGACTCACTGTTGCCTCCCTGTCAGGTATTATCTGATCCACTGCAGTGCCCTTCCTGTTATATGTGGCTGATCCTCTAACTCTTGTGAGGAATTGTGTCAAAGGCTTTTTTGCAGTCCAAGAAAATGCAATCAACCCACCCCTCAAGCTCATGTCTTACTTCTGCTACCTTGTCATAAAACTCCAGTAGGTTTGTGACACAGGATTTGCCTTCCATGAATCCGTGCTGGTTGTCGTTTATCATCTTGTTCCATTCCAGGTGCTCCACCACTCTCCTCCTGATAATCTTCTCCATGACTTAGCATACTATATACATCAGTAACACTCGTCTATAGTTTAGTACCTCTCTTTTCTGTCTTTCTTAAAAATGGGGACTACATTTGCCATCTTCCTTGCCTCAGGTAGTGTGTGTGTGTGTGTGTGTGTGTAGGTCTACCAACCTAGGTAGTAGGTTGATAGACAGCAACAGCCCAGGGAGGTATTACCGTCCTGCCAAGTGAGTGTAAAACAGAAGCCTGTAATTCTTTTACATAATGGTAGGATTGCTGGTGTCTTTTTTTCTGTCTCATAAACATGTAAGATTTCAGGTACGTCTTGCTACTTCTACTTACACTTAGGTCACACTACACATGCATGTACAAGCATATAGATACACACCCCTCTGAGTTTTCTTCTCTTTTCTTACTAGTTCTTGTTCTTGTTTATTTTCTTTTATCTCTATGAGGAAGCGGAACAGAATTCTTCCTCCGTAAGCCATGCGTGTTGTAAGAAGCGACTAAAATAAATCATACCACAGGCGGGGCCGTGAGTCGAGCGAATAAAATGTCAGGAGCAAGGGACTAGTAACCCCTTCTCCTGATATGTTACTAAATTTATGAAGAGAAACTTTTGTTTTTCTTTTTGGGCCACCCTGCCTAGGTGGGATAAGGCCGGTACGTTGAAAGAAAGAATATATATACATATATATACATGTATATATATATATATATATATATATATATATATATATATATATATATATATATATATATATATATATATATATATATATATATATATATGTACAGAGAGAGAGAGAGAGAGAGAGTGAAGGCTTACTCAGCCCTGTAACAACTTCAGACAGTATTACTCAGGCTGGCTCCTCCTCAGGAAAATTAATGAATAGAAAAAGAAATAATAATTCACAAAGATAAACACTATTTATTAAATCAAACATAAGGTATGCCACCTTACAGCCTGGCCAGAACTTTCAACAGTTACAGGTAACACTCTTTCGTTTGTTCGACTTTTGGATAGAGAGTTCAGGAATTGATCACGGTTATGAATCTCTTCGAGACTTCATGGTTGCTGACCAGTTCCTGACAGCTCTTCCTCACCAGATACGAACATTCATTAGAGAACGTAACCTGATTAAAGCTGAGGAAGTTGCTGAGGCTGCTGACCTGTATGCTGAGGCTCACAATTCCTATAAAGACCTAAAGGGATCGAACCCTAAGGGCAAGGGTTCATCAGACCTTAAGAAATCAAAGCCTCTAGTGGAAAGTAAAATGACTTCTTTTATTCCTGTTTGTCATTTGTGTGGTGTTAAGGGACATAAACGTCCAGATCTTACTGGGGAGAGGCTGCAGAGAGTTATTAGAAAGTATCAGTCCAAGATATCTAATCTTGTTATACCCAAGGAAGCATTTCTTCGGTTTGGCAGTGAGGCCATGTGAGCGTAACCTACGCAAAACTGATGTTAATGTTTGGATATGTTCGCCCCACGTGGATGTCATTACGTAAATGTTATCAAAATAAACTGAAACATTTGGCATATTACCCAAGACCTTTCTCATCAGTCTCACGTAGGTAGCACAGGCAGTTACCAAACCGAAGGGCATAGTTCTATACTGCATCAGTCCTTGGTGTGTAGGAAAAGCGGTGTACTGCTTAGAAGAAGGATCTAACATTACTTGATGATATGCCTGTGCAATATCAATCTCTGAAAAGAAGGAAGCGTCATAAAATTTGTGTAGATCGCTATCTATTAAGGGCATAGGCTCAGCATCCCACCGAGTTATAGCATTAAGGCCTCTGAAGTCAATAGCAAGTCTATATGAATTATCCTCCTTCTTAACCATGACAACTGGTGAACAATATGAAGATACTGAAGGTTCAATGATCTTTAGTTTTAATAATTTGTCTACCTCTCGGTTAAATGCATCCCTAAGGTGAACTGGAACTGGGTATAATTTCCGTTTGATAGGATTGTCAGTCACTAAGTCAATCTTATGGACTACCGTGGAGGTAACACCTGGAATATCAGTAAAGACGTCTGAAAAGTTACTCATACATTGAAGTAGTTCATGTCTCTTATGGTCATCCAAAGATTCATTAATATTAATGTTGGTTGCGTCCGAGTGGTCAAGAGTCACCAAGTCATGTAGTTCTTCATCATAGTCTAAGTTAGAGGTGTCAATTACGCACATTTTACATTCTTCAGTTGTCGTATCAAGTTCGTGTGGAAAAACTAAGTCAAAGTTATTAAGGCAGTTAACCGAATTTCTTCGGTAATATTTCTTAAGGATGTTGATATGATAAAGCTTAGGTTTTCCTTTGACTTCTATGAGGTAGTCAACTTTCCCACAAATTTTTAATACTTTATATGGACCTTTCCATGCTACTATTATTAGTAGCTTAGGTTCTTCGAAACTATGTCAGAGGTCTCCTCCAGTTTGGATCTAAGGTCAAGGAGAAACTGGTAAGAAGACTGAACCTCAGCACTCACCTCCTCATTAGTCCATAAGTCATGAAGGATGGACAGTGGACCTCTGGCCTGTCTACCATAGAGAAGTTCAAAAGGTGAAAACCCCAATGAGTCACTGGGAACTTCCCTCATGGCAAACAAAGCACAGGGTAGGTAACGATGCCACTCCTTAGGTTTAAGGGTTGGGGGAGAAAAGGCGGGAATATCGGGAGCTTAACGAGTAGCCGGCAATGAAATTATTGTTAATATATATATATATATATATATATATATATATATATATATATATATATATATATATATATATGTCGTGCCGAATATGTAAAACTGGTCAATTAGCAAGAACTCATTTAAAATTAAGTCCTTTCTGAAATTTTCTCTTATACGTTTAAAGATGTATTTTTTTCATTAATGTTAATGTAAAAAATTTTAATTTTGCACCAAAAGAATCTTAGAAAACTTACCTAACCTTATTATAACAAGAACAATTTATTTTAGCCTAACCCAACTAAATATATTTTAAATACATTTACAATAATTTAATACTAAACAAACACAATCAAATATATTTTTTTTCGTTAGGGTCAGAATGATTTTGGCGAAATTATTGCATACACAAATTTTCACTTGTCCTATCTGGCAAGATGAGCGGTGCTATTTAAGCCAAGATCGCAAGTTCTGCCTATTCGGCTCGAGATATATATATATATATATATATATATATATATATATATATATATATACATATTCCCTCTTTACTCCTATCTATTGAACTTTTCCCTCACAGAGAGAGAGAGAGAGAGAGAGAGAGAGAGAGATAACATAGAGATGTATATATGCTGAGATGTGTGTATATTTCAGTAGTTTATATAAACACTGATAATTTACTTTAATGTCCGACGTATGGATTCAACATTCTTGATGTTGGAGCACAGGTAAGACAGGTGAATTGAAACCTTATTAATTAACCCACGTCCAGTCGGTAAGCTTCAAACTTAACAAGCCACAACTCACTCTCTCACAAGGAAACTGTATTTTTTGAGTATCACTATAAAATATTCTTCAAGGCAGAAGTAGCAAACCAGGAAACGCAGTGAACAGAGTAAAATAACGCGCTGCACTGGGAAGCGTTGATTCACTGGCAACACTTGACTCCCCCACTGTCAACACAACCGTAGCACCAAAATAAATTCACAAACAACTCTCAGGGCATATACAACGAGGAGTGAAGGGTGTATTTCCTTATTTTAGGTATTATAGTATTCTTGACTTGTGGTATACAGGTAATCGGTAAGATTTAAACGTAACAGACCAGTTAGACGCGCACTTTATCATGTCCACAGTCTAGGTTAATTGTTGATTGTTCTCGAATTTCTCCTTTCAAGTGTCTTGATATTGTATAGGAACGAGGGGTAAATTATTGGTTCTTAAATATAAGATAAACACAAATACATTAGTTATAATTTAGGGGCTGGTAATATCTGTGGAAATAAATGGTATAAAGTACCGACACAATGGAAATATAAACACATATGCAGTTTAATGTGATCCTTTATTGACAGCGTTTCGCACACACAGTGGGCTTTTTCAAGTCACAAACAGATCTGTTTGTGACTTGAAAAAAGCCCACTGTGTGGGCGAAACTTTATTAATAAAGGATCATATTAAACTGCATATGTGTTTATATTTCCATGGTAATATCTAACCATGGATTCAGATTAGACACATTTATATTTAGAACCCCTCATGGTAGGCGCCTTGATGCTGATAAAGACTCTTGATCTTCTATATATGATACAAAGAGACATTCCTCACTACTTCTGCTCACACTCGACCATTCTTATTCACCTCTTCTCACACTCGACCCTTCTCACTCACTACTACTCACACTCAAGCATCCTCATTGGAGTATTATCTCTCCCACTTGTGTTAAAGCAGTGTTGCAACCGCAGAAGTTTAGGTGAGTGTAACACGGCCCAGTAGTGGAAAAGACACGATTTGCAGTGAGATAATTTTTATTGTGACGTTTCGCCTGTGGAACAGGCTTCTCCAGCCCACTTGCCGGAGAAGCCTTGCAGAGAGAAACTCAGTGAAGTTCCTTCCTGCAAATTTAATTGTTTCATTTTTGTCCACTTGTCGGCTTCGCGCATTTGCCTTCAAACTGCGTAATAGTGTCATGGAAGTATTGACATAATTAAGGCGCTCAGTGTCCAAGGGCCACATCTGTCTTTTTTTTTCGTTGAATCTAAGTCCATGCTGCAGACAAATGTCTGCAGTATATAAACCTCTTCTGTACTTTTATCAAGATTGATGGACTGAACACATGGACGCCAGGCTGAGGGACTAATTACCTCAAACTCCTCTTCGTTTTCCACTGTTCCCAAATGTTACACAAGTGTCTCATCAAATTGTCGGTTTTCCAAACCATTTATATAAAATGGTACTGTAACATTTAGAGTATAAATGGGAACGGGAGATTATAGGTCAGGTTAAAGGAGAAATTAAAGTCAAGTATCAAACTATAGTAATTTACTGAGATAACGAGACTGCAACATTGCAATACACAATTTCTCTACAATTACATTTAACAGTTTTCTGTTTCCTTTATTCATTAATTCTCTTACAACTGTTAGTTATACTGCTACAAGAAAGTGGCTGATTTTATCGAAGTGGTAAATCCAGGACACAATACTCACAAGGTTCTTCACTGTCGTTTAGTGACGGCTTAAATCTATATATTGTTTCACAATATGCGCGTGTCAGCTCTCCCAGCCACGGTAATATTCTCCCTGTTTGTATACCAGGCCAATCAGGATAACACCGAACTCTCATCCGTTTCTCTCCTTTCCTCTCGTCTCCTCACCCCCCTCCTCTTCCTCCTCCTCCTCCTATTCTGCCTCTTCCTATTCCTCCTCCTCCTCCCTCATAAATAACATGAACAAATTACAGCCTAGATGGTGGACCAACATGCTTAAAAAAGGCGAATCATGACCGTCTCACACTACTACTAATTAATGTGAGGGTATGAGCTCACAAAATAGAGAGTTCTTAAGTAAGCAAGTCTAAAAAAAAAGTGCTGATTCTAGTTTACAACTTTACGAAACATGAATGTTGTACCCATGGTATGATATACAATGAGGCATTCGTCACGAGGCTGGAAGTACATAGAAAAGTAAAGGTGTTTATACTGAGTGTATGTAGAAGTTTATAAAATGTTCCTGTTGCAACTTAGTGGTAAAGCCTTAGATCAACTCCTAGTAAGAGTAAATAAAACGTTTATAAAAGACTTGGTCTGGGACTGGTATGTAGGGACGGTTTGCAGGTTGTAGATGAATGGTTCAGACAACCGACACGTTGATAAATTAGACACATGTGCAACTCTTGGGTATCTTTACTGAGGAAACGTTTCGCCATACAGTGGCTTCATCAGTCCATATAAAGGAGAATCATGAAGAACAGGAGGAGAATGAGGTAATCAGTCCCTCAACCTTGAGTTGATGTGGTCAAGATTCTGTTCAAGATTGATGGACTGACCACATCGACTCAAGGTTGAGGGACTGATTACCTCATTCCCCTCCTGTTCTTCATGATTCTCCTTTGTATGGACTGATGAAGCCACTGTGTGGCGAAACGTTTCCTCAATAAAGATACCCAAGAGTTGCTCATGTGTCTAATTTATCAACGGTTTCCAGGTAAACTACAGATGGCAGTTTAGTCTTCAGTCCAAACTGTACATTTAAGATAAAGGTCTAGAAAAAACAAATGGGACATGCAACTTTGAGCATCTCAAAAAATGTCGTGACCTATTGTCTAAAGGAGTGTGTCGTTCTCCCTCCTGTAAATTCTTTCACCCAGAAATGTGCCACTCTTCGGTCCTCCAAAAACAGTGTTAGAAGACCAACTGCCCTGAATACCGTCTAAAAAGGACCAGGAGGTACAGACCTTATAAGACGAACAATAGTAGTTACAACAACCCCACTCCTAGTGATTTTTTAGTGGCAGGAAACTAAGAAAGAAAATGGGAGGAAATAAAAATAGTTCACCTTAGAGCCTTGTTGGACTGGAGGCACAGCCAGTGGCCCCCCATGGCCGTCCAGAACTACAACTACTGATGCCAATAGCAAAATCAACCCAACAAACACAGAATACAACCTCGTTTATATTTGCTAATGAAGATGAAATTAAGACACATGTGCAACATCTGGGTATCTTTATTGTAGACCTACTTCCACTGGGGAATCCCACCTACCAGTGAATATGCCCTCGTCTGCTACACCTGACGTTACTATATAAGCGCCAGGCTCCTTTCTTCTGCTTCAGAATCTCCACGACTATGGTGCTCTTCGCACCTACTCCTAGGTTGAGGGACTGATTACCTCATCTTCTGTACATAGTTCTACTGTCTTCTAGTTATGTCCTAGAATTTGTATTGATAAAGCCACTGGATGGCGAAACGTCTACAATAAAGATACCCAGATGTTGCACATGTGTCTTAATTTCATCTTGTCGGTATTATATACCATTCCTACACAACTTGTCAGACACTGCAACATCATGGAATCTTGATTCTGAGGACATGTACATAACCTTCACGGCTACGACAACTACTACTACTACTAACCCATCTCTTTGGGAATGACCTACTTCCACTGGGGAATCCCGCCTACCAGTGACTATGCCCTCGTCTGCTACACCTGACGTTACTATATAAGCGCCAGGCTCCTTTCTTCTGCTTCAGAATCTCCACGACTATGGTGCTCTTCGCACCTACTCCTAGGTTGAGGGACTGATTACCTCATCTTCTGTACATTGTTCTACTGTCTTCAAGTTATGTCCTAGAATTTGTATTGATAAAGCCACTGGATGGCGAAACGTCTACAATAAAGATACCCAGATGTTGCACATGTGTCTTAATTTCATCTTGTCGGTATTATATACCATTCTTACACATATTTGCTAATATACAGGGCCTTAAGCCATCCACCAACAACAAAATACCTTTTATCAGTGGACTTCTAAAGGAGTCAAATGCGATGTTTGCAGCCTTCACAGAGACCCAGACAAAAGATCACTTTGACAGCGAAATATGGATAAATGGGCACAACCTTTTTTGATGCGGCAGAAAGAACAGGCAACAAGGGGAGGTTGGTCTGCATGTCAAGGAGTTGCTCATCTGCACAGAGATGCTGAACACCACAAATGACGCTGAAGTTCTAACAGTAACGATCGAGAACCAGAACCTAGTCATCGTGGTTGAGTATAAGCCACCAGATGTAGCCTCCCAACAGTTCAAGGAATAGCTACTAAAAATTGATTACTGCCTGGGAAGATATTTTAAATAACATAGATTCAAACCAGTGCCTTGAAAGGATCAGCTTCCTGGCAGCTGAAGTATGTTCAAGGCATATTCCCATAAGAAAGATGAAGTAAACTGGAGAAAGAAAAATGCTCCCACTACAGAAGATGATGAAGAATCACTGAGCTCCTCAAGAACGCTAGATTATCTGATACACGGAAGGAAGCTCTGACCAGGAAAGTGGATAGTATCGACCTAAAGTTAAAGGACTCATACAGGACCCAGGAGAGACAGGAGCTTAAAGCTATTAGTGAAATTGAAAGAAATTCGAAATATTTCTTTTCATATGCCAAAAATAAGGCAAATACCACATCTAGTATCAGGCCCTTGCTCAGACAAGATGGGACTTACACAGATGACAACAAAGAAGTGAGTGAGGTACCGAAATTCCAATACGACTCTGTGTTTAGCGAGCCACGGATCAGTCAAAAGATCGACACTCCAAGTGATTTTTTCATGAATGGTCCTCAGAACTAAATCAGTGTATGCCGATTTCCGACATTACCCTAACTCTGATATACTTTGAGAAAGTCATTGACAAAATACCCATGCACTCAGCCCCGGGCCCAGACTCGTGGAACTCTGTGTTTATTAAGAACTGAAAGAAATACCTTTCGCGTGCCCTGAGTATACTGTCGAGAAAGAGTTTAGACATGGGTGAAATTTCAGTCACTTAAAACAACGGATATAGCCCCACTCCATAAAGGTAGCAGCAAAGCTAAGAACTATAGACCAATAGCTCTAATGTCCCATATCATAAAAATCTTTGAAATAGTGCTAAGCACGTTTGCAAACCACTTGGATTCTCAAGAACTGCACAATCCAGGGTAACATGGGTTCAGAGCAGGTCGCTACTGCCTCTCGCAACTACTGGATCACTATGATAAGGTCTTGGATACACTGGAAGAAAAACAGAATGCAAAATTTATATACACAGACTTTGCAAAAGCCTTTGACAAATGCAATCATGGCTTAATAGCACACAAAATACGTGCTAAAGGAATAACTGGCAAAGTGGGGAGATGGATCTTCTACTTTCTAACCAATCGAACACAAAGAGTAGTGGTAAACAGAGTTAAATCGGAAGCTGCCATAGTGAAAATCTTTGTTCCACAAGGCACAGTACTCGCCCCCATCCTGTTCCTCATTCTCATATCAGACATAAACAGAGATGTAATCCACAGCACCGTATCATCTTTTGCAGACGATACTAGGATCTGCATGAGACTGTCATCTGTTGAGGACACAACCTCCAAGAAGATTTAAACCAAGTTTTCCAATGGGCAACGGAAAACAATATGTTATTCAATGAAGACAAAATTCCAACTACTCCGTTATGAAAAACTGGAGATCTTAATTAGAACTGAGTATACTACAAACACGGATCATGCAATAGAGCGAAAAAATAATGTGAGGGACCTGGGAGTGGTGATGTCTGAGGATCTCACTTTCAAGGATCACAACAGTGCCGCGATCACAACTGCAAAGAAAATGATAGGATGGATAATGAGAACGTTCAAAACAAGAGATGCCAATCACTGATGATCCTTTTCAAATCACTTGTTCTCTCTCTAGGCTGGAATACTGCTATACATTAACATTTCCGTTCAAAGCAGGTGAAATTGCAGATCTAGAGAGAGTACAGAGAACCTTTACTGCACATATAAATTCCATCAAACACCTTAACTACTGGGAACGCTTGGAACCACTTGACTTGTACTCGTTGGAATGCAGGAGAGAGAGATGTATCATAATCTACACTTGGAAAATCCTGGAAGAAATGGTCCCGAATCTGCACACAGAAATCACTCCCTACGAAAGTAAAAGACTGGGCAGGCGATGCAGAATGCCCCCAATGAAAAGTAGGGGCGCCATTGGTACACTAAGAGAAAACACAGTAAGTGTCCGGGGCCCAAGACTGTTCAACAGCCTCCCACCATGTATAAGGGGAATTACCAATAGGCCCCTAGCTGCCTTCAAGAGGAGCTGGACAGATACTTAGTCGGTGCCAGATTAGCCGGGCTGTGGCTCGTGCGTTGGACTGCGTGCGGCCAGCAGTAACAGCCTAGTTGATCAGGCCCTGATCCACCGGGAGGCCTGGTCGTGCACCGGGCCGTGGGAGGGCGTTGATCACCGGAATACTCTCCAGGTAGACATCAGTTACCCAAGGAGGTAGCGAACTCCTGCCATATGAGTGTGAAATGGAAGCCTGACAAACTTTTTGTACTCTGGCACAGGTATTTATTGTCAGTCTTTAGATGTAAGCGACAGGTAAGTCTTACAAACTCATTATATTCAGTTAACACTTCACTTACTGCGTATTTCTTTACAGTTATTTTTTCTGAAAATTTTCGTTTCAAGTTGAATAATAGACGTTGTTTGAGAGTGGGCCGCGGGAGCGATGATCCTCCTAACCAATAAGATATAAAATAAATGTCTTAAGATAGCAGACATAACTTGGGAAGAGTTGTATGAGTATGTCATTTGATGATAATTGCAGGTTCTCATCGTTAAGGTAAAGAAGATTCCTTTAAACTAGAAGCCATCAAGGAGGTGCCCTGATGCTGCTGAGGGGCACTTAATCCAAGGATTTGATGCTTCCATCCCACTTGATTGGATCATAAGTGATTACCTCTTATTTCCCAGGCGCTGCGTGACTCCTCACCTCAATAAAAACACAGACTTTCTCTGCATACTCTGTCGTTACCAGTGGGAAACCTTGTTTAAAAATGCAAGAGCGAAGTTATACACTATTATCAGGCTTAGCTGGAAGCCAGATAAAAGAGTGTTCATAAGAGTTGAAGAGAGCCGCTAGAGCACAACCATGAGTGTGTGGTAACCAACACCAACACAAGGAAAGGTCACATTAATGTGGAACACGAGGAAAGGTCGTCCGTGTACTTCTAGAGTTGAAAGATCACATGCGCACCGTTTCAGATGTACGTAATGTGTGCGTGTACTCACCAGGTTGTGGTTGAAGGGGTCGATTCACAGCTCCTGGCCCCTCCTATATATATATATATATATATATATATATATATATATATATATATATATATATATATATATATATATATATATATATATACTTAACAGTTCGCAAACTGGCGAAATTATTTACAAACATTGTCTCTACGTCCACAGCAGGACTCGAGCCTGCTAACTCTGTATCAGAGTCCACAGTACTTTACCACGGAGCCAGACCCCAGATAAGTATGGGCGCTTAGCCGAAGCTAAGTGATGTTACCCCATACCCCCGGGCACCCAGCACCTGCCACATGCAGTGAACAACGAAAGAGATTTGAAATGCTTAACAATGTTTGAAAATAATTTCACCTGTTTGCGAATTGTTAAGCATTTAAAATGTCTTTCGTTATCCGCTGCATGTGGCAGGATTCGTTGAAATAACTTTCAAAACGAGCTTGGTGCCCGGGGGTATGGGGTAACATCGCTTAGCTTCGGCTAAGCGCCCATACTTATCTTGGGTCTAGTTCAGTGGTAAAGTACTGTGGACTTTGATACAGAGTTAGCAGGTTCGAGTCCTGCTGTGGACGTAGAGACAATATTTATATGTATGTATGCATTGTTAACTCTTTTGGGGCCAAGTTCCTAGGCCTTTTGTACATCTGTATTTTCTTGTCCTACCATCCACAGGATGTACATGGAGTGCAGAATACACTAATTACTACCGTCCACAGGATGTACATGGAGTGCAGAATACACTAATTACTACCGTCCACAGGATGGACATGGAGTGCAGAATACACTAATTACTACCGTCCACAGGATGTACATGGAGTGCAGAATACACTAATTACTACCGTCCACAGGATGGACATGGAGTGCAGAATACACTAATTACTACCGTCCACAGGATGGACATGGAGTGCAGAATACACTAATTACTACCGTCCACAGGATGGACATGGAGTGCAGAATACACTAATTACTACCGTCCACAGGATGGACATGGAGTGCAGAATACACTAATTACTACCGTCCACAGGATGGACATGGAGTGCAGAATACACTAATTACT
>NC_091298.1:54519371-54531871 GCF_038502225.1 Cherax quadricarinatus
CTGAGAGTCAATAGTAGTTGCCTAGCACCCAGGTACCTATTTACTGCTAGGTGAAGAGGGGCAGCAGGTACACGACCACTTGCTCTTGCTTGAGGATCAAACCAGGATCTTGCATAGCAGTTCAGCCAAGACCCTTTGATATGCCTTTGATGAGTTTCGAGAGTCTTTCTGCTCCCAGAGCCCGGCCATGGACCAGGCTCGTCTAGTGCTAGTGTGTTCAACCAGGCTGTTGCTGCTGGTGGCCCGCAGCCCCACATATCCATCACAGCCTGGTTGACCCACCCCAGATCAATTAGGTTTATAAAATAAAGTCTCCCTACCTGCTGTTTATTCCAGGGGTCGTCGCCCCTGCTGCCTCATTGGAAATAAATGGTATAAAATACCGACACAATGGCAATATAAACACAAATGCAGTATAATGTGATCCTTTATTGACTACGTTTCGCCCACACAGTGGGCTTTTTCAAGTCACAAACAGAACTACCTGGGGTGGAAGGAACGCGAGTATTTATAGTCCGGCTGAGGTCAGGTGAAGAATGCTGCATCTGATGATGTACCGAGTGGGGTTATAGAGTCTAAAAACTTGGGTAGCTTGGAAAGGAGATTGGATAAGTTTGTGAGCAGACCTTCTACAGTGTTCTTATGTGGGATAGCGATGAAGAAGTTTCTTGGCAAGTGGTTCAGCTATGTTATAGAAGCCACTATTCTGGTTGAAGTTGTCGGATATAGAAATAAGTGATGATTCCAGGATTCTTCGGTATTGAGTGTTGTCTTCTGTGGCGATAAGTCTTGAGTTTCTGTAGTTTATCAAGTGGTTGTGTGAATTACGGTGTTGTACGCAGGCATTCCTTGTGTCGTCAGACCTGCTTGCGTATTGGTGTTCTGAAATACGCAAGCAGGTCTGACGACACAAGGAATGCCTGCGTACAACACCGTAATTCACACAACCACTTGATAAACTACAGAAACTCAAGACTTATCGCCACAGAAGACAACACTCAATACCGAAGAATCCTGGAATCATCACTTATTTCTATATCCGACAACTTCAACCAGAATAGTGGCTTCTATAACATAGCTGAACCACTTGCCAAGAAACTTCTTCATCGCTATCCCACATAAGAACACTGTAGAAGGTCTGCTCACAAACTTATCCAATCTCCTTTCCAAGCTACCCAAGTTTTTAGACTCTATAACCCCACTCGGTACATCATCAGATGCAGCATTCTTCACCTGACCTCAGCCGGACTATAAATACTCGCGTTCCTTCCACCCCAGGTAGTTCTGTTTGTGACTTGAAAAAGCCCACTGTGTGGGCGAAACGTAGTCAATAAAGGATCACATTATACTGCATTTGTGTTTATATTGCCATGCTGCCTCATTGTTGATGGCCTGATCAGCCATGCTGTTGCTACTGCCATCTCGCTGCCCAGCGTGGGTACTACATCCTAGCTGATCAGGAACCGACTCAAGGTAACCATTAAGTTGCTCTTGACGACAGCTAGGAGCCTGTTGGTAATGTTCCTTGGATATGTCTTTGTCAACAGTATTACTTCCGTAGTATATTGTGAAGTATATGTATAATTCCTGGTACCATTTATAGTCATGCTCTCTCGCTGAGCCATGACGTCACGTACTTGCCCGCACATAGGCCGTAGCCCACAGGGGTCTCTGTCACTTCCTGCTAGGCCTAGAGACGAGCGGACGCGGACAAGGTTGGGTTCTCCAAATATACACAGGGAATTGGACAATTCTCTAAATTAAGCCTGAATGCCTTCCCCCCCCCCCCCCACAGGCACTGTATAATCTCTAGGGGGTTAGAATTCCCTCATAATAGTAATAGTAATAATAAAAATAATTATAATAATAATAATAATAATCCAAGTATTCACAATAACAGCCATCGGTGTTTCCTTCGCTATCATCTCCCTTTCTACGAACCCTCACCATATCTTGGGTCCTTTAGATTCAATTCAATTCAAGTTTATTCTCTGTAAGGGTTACAATGTGGGGTTTACAGGTTTTGGGTATTGTGTGGTTTACATGTTATAAAATACTAATTACAGAGGGGGGCCACTAGGACACCTAGCATGGCTAGGCATTTCGAGCAGACTTAGATTAATTCTTAACATTAAATCCTTACAGATTATGGTATTAAGGCTAAGTGACTACATAATTTGTGAGTTTAGCAATGTGAATGCTTTTGTTTTGGCACAATACAAGGTGTCTATATTGGAGTATCATAGGCAAACTTATGACTAGTTAGGATTTATTATTTTAAGATTAAGATTAGTATTTCTGGGTTTATAGTCAGTGGGTGAGTGTAATTGTGAACCACCAGGTGGTTATCATGTAGTTAGTTGTCGGGGTGGATCAGGGAGATAAGATGTTTTCTAACTGTAGTTTTGAAAGTGATGAATGTGTCTGCAGTTCTAGAGTTTTCAGGTAGGGTGTTCCAGATTTTAGGTCCTTTGAAATACATTGAATTTTTGTAAAGGTTTAGTTGAACACGGGGAATGTCATAGAGATGTTTCTGTCTGGTGTTATGCCTGTGGATCCTGTCACAACTAACAAGAAATCATTTTAGGTCAAGGTTAATATTGGAATTTAAGGTCCTGTAGATATAGATTGCACAGTAGTAAGTGTGGATGTTCTGAACAGGGAGTAAGTTTAGATCTATGAAGAGTGGAGGGGTATGTTGCCAGGGATGGGATTTAGTGATTATTCTTACTGCGGCTTTTTGTTGGGTTATTATTGGCTTTAGGTGTGTTTGTGCAGTTGAACCCCAAGCACGGATAGCATAGGTGAGGTATGGATATATACGTGAATGGTATAGTGTAAGAAGGGCAGTTTGCGGTATGTAGTATCGTATCTTGGAGAGGATCCCCACCGTTTTGGATACTTTTTTTGTTATGTGTTGGATATGGGTGCTGAAATTTAGGTTGTTGTCGAGGTACAGGCCAAGGAATTTGCCCTCATTATGTCTGGCAATTAGAGTGTTGTCGATCTTAATGTCAAGTTGCGCAACACCTGCTCTTCTACCAAACATAATATAGTAGGTTTTGCCAGTGTTAAGTGTAAGTTTATTGGCTGTCATCCAAGTCGATATTTTGAGCAGCTCCTCGTTAACAATGGTGTTGAGGGTGGCAAGATTAGGGTGGGAGATGACGTAAGTCATGTCGTCAGCAAAGAGAATGGGTTTCAGGTGTTGGGATATGTTTGAAAGATCATTGATGTAAATGAGGAAGAGCAGGGGTCCAAGGACACTTCCCTGCGGAACTCCAGTATCAAGTGGCCGTATTGATGAGGCTGTGTCTTTAATGGTGACATACTGATAACTATTAGAAAGGTAGGATTTAAAATATGCAAGTGCATGGCCTCTTATACCGTAGTGGTCAAGTTTGTGGAGTAGGATGTCGTGGTCTACTGTGTCAAACGCTTTTCTTAGGTCAATAAAAATTCCTAGCTGTGTAAATTCCAATGCTGTGTAAAGCAGGTCTAGCATTTTTATAATTGCATCATTAGTGCTTTTATTTTTCCTGAATCCGAATTGGCAAGGGTTGAGTATGTTTTGTGACTTTATAAATGAATATAGTCTCCTGTACACGAGTTTCTCGAAGATTTTGGATAGCAATGATAAGTTTGATATTGGCCTATAGTTGTTTACGTCTGTAGGGTCACCACCTTTATGTATTGGTGTAACCCTTGCTGTCTTGAGTAGTGTCGGGAAAGTGCTAGTTTCTAGTGACTTGTTAAAAAGTAATGTAATAGCATGCGAAAGGACATGGGCCGCTCGCTTGTACAATAATGGTGGGACGTGAGACAGATTACCCGAGTTATTTTTAAGTGACTTTATGATCGCGGTGACTTCCGTGGGCTCAGTTGGTACAAGATAGAAGGAATTTGGGAAATTCCCATCTAGGTAGTCCCCGGCACGGGCATTGGTACGTGGGATTTTACTGGCGAGATTAGATCCTATGTTTGAGAAGAAGTCGTTTATCTTGTTAGCTGTATCAGTGGGATGCAGTGGTGTTTCATGAGGTTTAGTTAGAACAATATTCTTGTTTTTTTTCAGTTTGTGGGTCCCTAGAATCTGGGAAAGTGTTTTCCAGGTCTTTTTTATATCTGCTCTTGTGTCAGTGAATCTGCTGGAGTAGTACAGTTGTTTGGCTTTTTTTATTAGTTTGGTGAGAACTGTTGAATATTGTTTGAGAATATCTTTGTGTATTACGCCCTGTCTGTATTGCTTTTCATATTGGTTCTCTTGCGATTAGCGGACGGAGGGTCGAGCCTTCACACTTAGTATGGCTGAATGTCCCACACGGGTTTAGCTCCTCACGTAAACAAGGATACAAAAGTTTTATTGCCACAAGTGTACATATAGCTGGTTGTCTCAGGTGTGTGCAGCCCAGGTAACCTACACCTACACTTTTCAATTAAGTTGATGGAACTGTTTTTTGGGTGTTGGCATTTGTCGCGCCCCTCCCCCACCTGTCTGAGGAACACCCCACTCTCCCCTCCCCCACCTGTCTGAGGAACACCCCACTCTCCCCTCCCCCACCTGTCTGAGGAACACCCCACTCTCCCTTCCACCACCTGTCTGAGGAACACTCCACTCTCCCCTCCCCCACCTGTCTGAGGAACACCCCACTCTCCCCTCCCCCACCTGTCTGAGGAACACCCCACTCTCCCTTCCACCACCTGTCTGAGGAACACCCCACTCTCCCCTCCCCCACCTGTCTGAGGAACACCCCACTCTCCCCTCCCCCACCTGTCTGAGGAACACCACCTCTCCCCCACCACCTGTCTGAGGAACACCCCACTCTCCCTGTCTGAGGAACACCCCACTCTCCCCTCCCCCACCTGTCTGAGGAACACCCCACTCTCCCTTCCACCACCTGTCTGAGGAACACCCCACTCTCCCTTCCACCACCTGTCTGAGGAACACCCCACTCTCCCCTCCCTCATCTGTCTGGGGAACACCCCACGCTCCCCTCCCCCACCTGTCTGAGGAACACCCCACTCTCCCCTCCCCCACCTGTCTGAGGAACACCCCACTCTCCCCTCCCCCACCTGTCTGAGGAACACCCCACTCTCCCTTCCCTCACCTGTCTGAGGAACACCCCCACTCTGAGGAACACCCCACTCTCCCTTCCACCACCTGTCTGAGGAACACCCCCCACCTGTCTGAGGAACACCCCACTCTCCCCTCCCCCACCTGTCTGAGGAACACCCCACTCTCCCATCCCACACCTGTCTGAGGACACACCCCACTCTGAGGAACACCCCCTCTCCCCCACCTGTCTGTGGAACACCCCACTCTCCCCTCCCCCACCTGTCTGAGGAACACCCCACTCTCCCTTCCCTCACCTGTCTGAGGAACACCCCACTCTCCCCTCCCCCACCTGTCTGAGGAACACCCCACTCTCCTCTCCCCCACCTGTCTGGGGAGCACCCCACTCTCCCCTCCCCACCCTGAGGAACACTCCAATCTCCCCTCCCTCACCTGTCTGGGGAACACTCCACTCTCCCCTCCCCCACCTGTCTGGGGCACACCCCACTCTCCCCTCCCCCACCTGTCTGAGGAACACCCCACTCTCCCCTCCCCCACCTGTCTGAGGAACACCCCACTCTCCCCTCCCCTACCTGTCTAAGGAACACCCGACTCTCCCATCCCTCACCTGTCTGGGGAACACCCCACTCTCCCCTCGTTCCCAATTTGTCTCTGGACGATTTCATCACTGTGTATGTAACCCATCCTGTGTGACGGAATATGACGAGGGAAGATATTAAGTTTTTGTTACCACTATGTAACTGTCATATAGAATGAAGTAGCAGCACACTGCTGAAGTATCAGATTTTGTTGATTAAAGAGCTTCTGGTGAGGAGATGCCACGTAACTCACTGATGTGACCGTCTCACAATCGCAATATTCTGGGTTCGATTCCCTGGCATGGAAAATACTGTATATGGGTATTTTTCCTTACACTCCTGCCCACCTAGTAGTAAAATTAGATACTTGTGTGCTAGATTGGCCCATGGCCGTGCTCCGAGAGTAGGAAGATTCTCGAAACTCATCAAAGGTAGCCCATTGTTGTGGCTCACATCTGTTCCTGATAAAATTTCATGTAATTTGTAATAAAATACTTTGACCCTGTGTGTAACACACTAGTACCTGTGTGTAACACACTAGTACCTGTGTGTAACACACTAGTACCTGTGTGTAACACACTAGTACCTGTGTGTAACACACTAGTACCTGTGTGTAACACACTAGTACCTGTGTGTAACACACTAGTACCTGTGTGTAACACACTAGTACCTGTGTGTAACACACTAGTACCTGTGTGTAACACACTAGTACCTGTGTGTAACACACTAGTACCTGTGTGTAACACACTAGTACCTGTGTGTAACACACTAGTACCTGTGTGTAACACACTAGTACCTGTGTGTAAAACACTAGTACCTGTGTGTAACACACTAGTACCTGTGTGTAACACACTAGTACCTGTGTGTAACACACTAGTACCTGTGTGTAACACACTAGTACCTGTGTGTAACACTAGTACCTGTGTGTAACACACTAGTACCTGTGTGTAACACACTAGTACCTGTGTGTAACACACTAGTACCTGTGTGTAACACTAGTAACTGTGTGTAACACACTAGTACCTGTGTGTAACACACTAGTACCTGTGTCTAACACACTAGTTCCTGTGTGTAACACACTAGTACCTGTGTGTAACACACTAGTACCTGTGTGTAACACACTAGTACCTGTGTGTAACACACTAGTACCTGTGTGTAACACACTAGTACCTGTGTGTAACACACTAGTACCTGTGTGTAACACACTAGTACCTGTGTAACACACTAGTACCTATGTGTAACACACTAGTACCTGTGTGTAACACACTAGTACCTGTGTGTAAAACACTAGTACCTGTGTGTAACACTAGTACCTGTGTGTAACACACTAGAACCTATGTGTAACACACTAGTACCTGTGTGTAACACACTAGTACCTGTGTGTAACACACTAGTACCTGTGTGTAACACACTAGTACCTGTGTAACACACTAGTACCTGTGTGTAACACACTAGTACCTGTGTGTAACACACTAGTACCTGTGTGTAAAACACTAGTACCTGTGTGTAACACTAGTACCTGTGTGTAACACACTAGAACCTGTGTGTAACACACTAGAACCTGTGTGTAACACACTAGTACCTGTGTGTAACACACTAGTACCTGTGTGTAACACACTAGTACCTGTGTGTAACACACTAGTACCTGTGTGTAACACACTAGAACCTGTGTGTAACACACTAGTACCTGTGTGTAACACACTAGTACCTGCTGGAAGTATTCAGGTGTTGGGTAACATGTACAGTATGTTTGATGATAGGGTTCATAAGATAAAAAGTTTCTGGGCAACCCTTCCAACCTGTTTAGGCAAGTCTCCTAACACCTGCTGCCCCTGTTCACCTAGCAATGTATAGATATCTAGAGGTTCAACTGTTATGGTTAGCATCTTGTTGAAGGACCTAAGAACAGCAACGGATGAGGCAGACCGCTTGACTTATGAAAGGGGGGAGGTTCCCTGGGTTATTAACCCATAGGAGTTAATAACCCAGGATACTGGATGAAACTGTATGCACTTTGGAGCCTCTGGTGACAAAATAGTCTAGGAACTAGGCCCATTTTAAGATCTTTAGTGCACCATATATTTTTGCACTACCGTCCACAAAGTGGATATGAGATTTACAGTAAACTAGCCACTACCCTCCACAGGATGGATATGGGGTTCACAATACACTAACCAGCACAGTCCACAGGATGAGATGTTGTTCAGGGCAGGAGAGATATCAGAGCTGGAACAGATACAGATATATCATTTACGGCTCGCATAAACCCAATAAAGTATTTAAATTACTGGGAACACCTTGAAGTCCTTAATATGTAATCACTGGAGCAGAGGAGAGAGGGAGATGCATGATAATATATACCCGGAAAGTACTTGAGGACCTGGTTCCAAAACTGCACACTGCCATAACAACATACTGGAGTGAGAGATACGGGAGGAAGTACAAAATAAATCCAGCGAAAAGGATGGGTTCCGTGGGCACAATAATTGAACACTGTATCAACATCTTGCCGGAAGATATCAGAAACACTGCTGGGACAAGTGTAGAAGTTTTCAAGAGGAACCCTAACAAATATCTAGATCAACCGAGCTGTGATGAATGTGCGTCAACGGGCCGCCAGAAGCAACAGAAGAGCTTGGCCCAAGGCCGAACTTCGAGAGTAATAAGAACTCTCGAAACTCATCACAGGTATGTTGAAGGAGATACAAGAAGTGTACATGGAGGGGCAGAACCCGTAACACTAAATTCCATGTGGCAGTGACTTGTTACACTCTAACACAAGGGGTGTATAACAGAAAGGGTGCCTTTCCTCTGGTTGAACGTGAGAGTGTTACACTAACACTAGGGGTGTATAACAGAAAGGGTGCCTTTCCTCTGGTTGAACGTGAGAGTGTTACACTAACACTAGGAGTGCATAACAGAAAGGGTGCCTTTCCTCTGGTTGAACGTGAGAGTGTTACACTAACACTAGGGGTGTATAACATGGAAGGTGTCCTTCCTCTGGTTGAACGTGAGTGTTACACTAACACTAGGGGTGTATAACAGAAAGGGTGACTCTCCTCTGGTTGAACGTGAGAGTATTACACTAACACTAGGGGTGTATAACAGAAAGGGTGCCTTTCCTCTGGTTGAACGTGAGAGTATTACACTAACACTAGGGGTGTATAACAGAAAGGGTGACTCTCCTCTGGTTGAACGTGAGAGTGTAACACTAACACTAGGGGTGTATAACAGAAAGGGTGACTCTCCTCTGGTTGAACGTGAGAGTGTTACACTAACACTAGGAGTGCATAACAGAAAGGGTGCCTTTCCTCTGGTTGAACGTGAGAGTGTTACACTAACACTAGGGGTGTATAACAGAAAGGGTGACTCTCCTCTGGTTGAACGTGAGAGTGTTACACTAACACTAGGGGTGTATAACAGAAAGGGTGCCTTTCCTCTGGTTGAACGTGAGAGTGTTACACTAACACTAGGGGTGTATAACAGAAAGGGTGCCTTTCCTCTGGTTGAACGTGAGAGTGTAACACTAACACTAGGGGTGTATAACAGAAAGGGTGACTCTCCTCTGGTTGAACGTGAGAGTGTAACACTAACACTAGGGGTGTATAACAGAAAGGGTGACTCTCCTCTGGTTGAACGTGAGAGTGTAACACTAACACTAGGGGTGTATAACAGAAAGGGTGACTCTCCTCTGGTTGAACGTGAGAGTGTAACACTAACACTACGGGTGTATAACATGGAAGGTGTCCTTCCTCTGGTTGAACGTGAGAGTTTACAACATGGACACAGCCAGTCATAGAGTCTTCGACTTACCCGCCTACGTCGATTGCTGCTCTTTGCTGTCCTTAGCTGTTCCTTGCACTTATCTGCTCCTTGCTGCATCTGACTGCTCTTTACTGTGCCCATCCTCTGCTTGCGGTACCGTGTTCCCTGCTGTACTGTGTTCCCATTCTGCACCGTGTTCCCTGCTGTACCGTGCTCCCTGCTTCACTGCACCGTGTTCCCTGCTGTACCGTGCTCCCTGCTGCACTGCCCCGTGTTCCCTGCTGTACCGTGTTCCCTGCTGTACCGTGCTCCCTGCTGTACCGTGTTCCCTGCTGCACTGTGCTCCCTGCTGCACTGTGCTCCCTGCTGTACCGTGCTCCTTGCTGTACTGTGCTCCATGCTGTACCGTGTTCCATGCTGTACCGTGCTCCCTGCTGTACCGTGTTCCCTGCTGTACCGTGCTCCCTGCTGTACCGTGCTCTTTGCTGTACCGTGCTCCCTGCTGTACCGTGTTCCCTGCTGCACTGTGCTCCCTGCTGCACTGTGCTCCCTGCTGTACCGTGCTCCCTGCTGTACCGTGCTCCCTGCTGTGCCGTGTTCCATGCTGTACCGTGCTCCCTGCTGTACCGTGTTCCCTGCTGTACCGTGCTCCCTGCTGTACCGTGATCCCTGCTGTACCGTGTTCCCTGCTGCACTGTACCGTGCTCCCTGCTGTACCGTGTTCCCTGCTGTACCGTGCTCCCTGCTGTACCGTGTTCCCTGCTGTACCGTGTTCCCTGCTGTACCGTGCTCCCTGCTGTACCGTGCTGTACCGTGTTCCCTGCTGCTGTACCGTGCTCCCTGCTGTACCGTGTTACCTGCTGTACCGTGCTCCCTGCTGTACCGTGTTCCCTGCTGTACCGTGCTCCCTGCTGTACCGTGTTCCCTGCTGTACCGTGCTCCCTGCTGTACCGTGTTCCCTGCTGTACCGTGTTCCCTGCTGTACCGTGTTCCCTGCTGTACCGTGCTCCCTGCTGTACCGTGTTCCCTGCTGTACCGTGTTCCCTGCTGTACCGTGTTCCCTGCTGTACCGTGTTCCCTGCTGTACCGTGTTCCCTGCTGTACCGTGCTCCCTGCTGTACCGTGCTCCCTGCTGTACCGTGCTCCCTGCTGTACCGTGTTCCCTGCTGTACCGTGTTCCCTGCTGTACCGTGTTCCCTGCTGTACCTGTACCTTGTGTACCGTGTTCCCTGCTGTACCTTGCTGTACCGTCCCTTGCTGTACCGTGCTCCCTGCTGTACCGTGTTCCCTGGTGTACCGTGCTCCCTGCTGTACCGTGTTCTGTACCTGCTGTACCGTGTTCCTTGCTGTACCGTGTTCCCTGCTGTACCGTGTGCTCCCTACTGTACCGTGTTCCCCTGCTCCCTGCTGTACCGTGGTCCCTGCTGTATCGTGGTCCCTGCTGTACCGTGTTCCCTGCTGTACCGTGTTCTCTGCTGTACCGTGTGTTTGCCCCTGTACCGCTGCTCCCTGCTGTACCGTGTTCCCTGTAGCTGTACCGTGTTTCCTGCTGTACCGTGCTCCCTGTTGTACTGTGTTCCCTGCTGTACTGTGTTCCCTACTGTACCATGTTCCCTGCTGTACCGTGTTCCCTGCTGTACCATGCTCCCTGCTGTACCGTGCTCCCTGATGTACCGTGCTCCCTGCTGTACCGTGTTCCCTGTTGTACCGTGTTCCCTGCTGTACCGCGCTCCCTGCTGTACCGTGTTACCTGCTGTACCGTGCTCCCTGCTGTACCGTGGTACCTGCTGTACCGCGCTCCCTGCTGTACCGTGTTACCTGCTGTACCGTGCTCCCTGCTGTACCGTGTTCCCTGCTGTACCGTGTTACCTGCTGTACCGTGCTCCCTGCTGTACCGTGTTACCTGCTGTACCGTGCTCCCTGCTGTACCGTGTTCCCTGTACCGTGTTCCCTGCTGTACCGTGTTACCTGCTGTACCGTGTACCGTGTTCCCTGCTGTACCGTGCTCCCTGCTGCTGTACCGTGTTCCCTGCTGTACCGTGCTCCCTGCTGTACCGTGCTCCCTGCTACCGTGTTCCCTGCTGTACCGTGCTGCTGTACCGTGTTCCCTGCTGTACCGTGTTCCCTGCTGTACCGTGTTCCCTGCTGTACCGTGCTCCCTGCTGTACCGTGTTCCCTGCTGTACCGTGTTCCCTGCTGTACCGTGCTCCCTGCTGTACCGTGCTCCCTGCTGTACCGTGTTCCCTGCTGTACCGTGTTCCCTGCTGTACCGTGCTCCCTGCTGTACCGTGTTGCTGTACCTGCTGTACCGTGTTCCCTGCTGTACCGTGTTCCCTGCTGTACCGTGCTCCCTGCTGTACCGTGTTCCCTGCTGTACCGTGTTCCCTGCTGTACCGTGTTCCCTGCTGTACCGTGTTCCCTGCTGTACCGTGCTCCCTGCTGTACCGTGTTCCCTGCTGTACCGTGTTCCCTGCTGTACCGTGTTCCCTGCTGTACCGTGTTCCCTGCTGTACCGTGTTCCCTGCTGTACCGTGTTCCCTGCTGTACCGTGCTCCCTGCTGTACCGTGTTCCCTGCTGTACCGTGTTCCCTGCTGTACCGTGTTCCCTGCTGTACCGTGTTACCTGCTGTACCGTGCTCCCTGCTGTACCGTGTTACCTGCTGTACCGTGCTCCCTGCTGTACCGTGTTCCCTGCTGTACCGTGTTACCTGCTGTACCGTGTTCCCTGCTGTACCGTGTTACCTGCTGTACCGTGTTCCCTGCTGTACCCTGCTCCCTGCTGTACCGTGCTCCCTGTTACCTCCCTGCTGTACCGTGTCCCTGCTGTACCTGCTGTACCGTGATCCCTGCTGTACCGTGTTACCGTGTTCCCTGCTGTACCGTGTTCCCTGCTGTACCGTGCTCCCTGCTGTACCTGCTGTACCGTGTTCCCTGCTGTACCGTGGTCCCTGCTTTACCGTGTTCCCTGCTGTACCGTGCTCCCTGCTGTACCCTGCTCCCTGCTGTACCGTGCTACCTCCCTGCTGTACCGTGCTCCCTGCTGTACCGTGTTCCCTGCTGTACCGTGTTCCCTGCTGTACCGT
>NC_091298.1:54536871-54585137 GCF_038502225.1 Cherax quadricarinatus
TTACCAGCTAGCATGAGGTTCCTGCCTTCACTGTTACCAGCTAGCATGAGGTTCCTGCCTTCACTGTTACCAGCTAGCATGAGGTTCCTGCTTTCACTCTTACCAGCTAGCATGAGGTTCCTGCCTTCACTGTTACCAGCTAGCATGAGGTTCTTGCCTTCACTGTTACCAGCTAGCATGAGGTTCCTGCCTTCACTGTTACCAGCTAGCATGAGGTGCCTCCCTTCACTATTACCAGCTAGCATGAGGTTCCTACCTTCACTATTACCAGCTACTATGAGGTTCCTACCTTCACTATTACCAGCTACCATGATGTTCCTACCTTCACTATTACCAGCTACCATGAGGTTCCTACCTTCACTGTTACCAGCTACCATGATGTTCCTACCTTCACTATTACCAGCTACCATGAGGTTCCTACCTTCACTATTACCAGCTACCATGATGTTCCTACCTTCACTATTACCAGCTACCATGATGTTCCTACCTTCACTATTACCAGCTACCATGATGTTCCTACCTTCACTATTACCAGCTACCATGAGGTTCCTACCTTCACTATTACCAGCTACCATGAGGTTCCTACCTTCACTATTGCCAACTACCATGAGGTTCCTACCTTCACTATTACCAGCTACCATGAGGTTCCTACCTTCACTGTTACCAGTCAGGACGAAATTTACTGTTATCAAAAATCTTTGTTACGAACTTCACTAGAATTATAAAAGAACTTGTGACTAGTGTATGCGTTAGTTAGTTACGATTGTGTCCTAGGCATATGTGGATTAGACACAAGGCCTGTTGTACATGCGTGTGTGTGTGTGTGTGTGTGTGTCGTGGGGGTTCGTAGGAGATATGAAGGTTGGAGATAAACACACTTGTTGGATGGTAACACTATATTGCAGAATGTGTAGGGAGAGAGCCCAAACTGCCCTGTTGCCTGTTGTAGACCTATGCGTGGACTCAGGCAGATGTAGCGCGTCCCATGCACTCATGTCGCATCACGTGACGTCATACAAACTAGTCACTAAGCCTAGCAAAGGGGTTGTGTATGTAAAGCATATGGATGGTACTAACTATGATACTCAGATAAGCTATACAACACATGTAGGGGATCAGCAACTATGCTGACATGTGTGTGTGTGTGTGTGTGTGTACTCGCCTAATTGTACTCACCTAATTGTGGTTCCAGGGGTCGAGACTCAGCTCCTAGCCCCGCCTCTTCACTGATAGCTACTAGGTCCTCTCTCTGCTCCATGAGCTTTGTCATACCTCGTCTTAAAGCTATGTATGGTTCTTGCCTCCACTACATCACTTGCTCGGCTATTCCACTTCCTGACGACTCTATGACTGAAGAAATACTTCCTAACATCCCTGTGACTCGTCTGAGTCTTCAGCTTCCAATTGTGACCCCTTGTTTCTGTGTCCCCTATCTGGAACATCCTGTCTCTGTCCACCTTATCTATTCCACGCAGTATTTTGTATGCTGCTATCATGTCTCCCTGACCCTCCTGTCCTCCAGTGTCGTCAGTCCGATTTCCCTCAACCTTTCGTCGTAGGACATTCCCTTGAGCTCCGGAACTAGCCTTGTTGCAAACCTTTTTACTTTCTCTAATTTCTTGACGTGCTTGACCAGGTGTGGGTTCCAAACTGTGTGTGTGTGATAAAATGTGCTTTATGGTTCTGCCTAAATAATAATAATAATAATAATAATAATAATAATAATAAATGCTCTCTCCGTTCTTTGAACATATCTGGATGCGTTTTACGTATTTTTTTCAGTTCTTAGTTCTATCAGTACTGAGGCAAATGGTATGTATCAGCGTTGATCATCGTGTGTTTTCCATTGCCCAGTTTAAGACGAGGTTCATTTCTGATTGTAATGATGCAGTCTCTTTTTCTGAGGTAACTTTGACGGTTGTTGTTGTTGTTGTTGTTGTTGTTGTCTCGTCCGTTGAAGATGATACGAAGCTCTGGTTAATGTTTTCGTCTTACTGTGATGAAGGGAAGCATTGACGGTGGCATAACCCTGCCTTCAGGTACTTGAAGGTTTTGATAAATGAGATACTTGTGCAACAGTTGGGTTTCTTTATTTTGGAAACGTTTCACCAGCCAGTTGCCTCTTCAGTTCAATTCAGAGAAGAACGGTGGAAGATGAGAAGTTTAAGCTTATCAGTCCCTCAGCCTGGAGTCGATGTGTTCAGTCTATCAATCTTGATAAAGTACAAAGTTCTTTAAGTACACATCAACTCCAGGCTGAGGAACTAATTACCTCAAACTTCTTATCTTCCACCGTTTTTATCTGTATTGGACCGAAATCACTGGTTGGCGAAACGTTTCCAGAATAAAGATACCCAAATGTTGCACAAGTATTTCATTTATCAACTTGTGGGTTTTCTAAACCATTTATACAATTCCACGGTTTGTTTTGCTCACACGCTATTTTGTTTGTTTTATAATCAGTGTGTGTTGTTGGAAGGTTAGTAGTCAACAAACACCCAGAGAGGTGCTACCGTCCTCTCAAATCAGTGTAAAATGGAAACCTGGTATTTTTTTTAACTCTGACAGGTTTGCTAATTTCTCCTATCTCATAAATACGTAACAAGCTAAATCTTATAAACCTCTGCTTACATTCATTATTCATATACCTTTACTTTCTTATGTGCTTCTTGATTCTGAATCCTGTAATATTTGCTTTCTAACCTGGGAGACCTGATGTGGGAGCTGGGAGTGGGGAGGATCATCCCCACAACCACTTACACATAACAGATCCACCTCCCTACTTGACCTGTTGTACATGTTGACCTGTTGAGCAACCCGTTCATGGTCACACGTGTTGATGCTTTGCAACATTGCGTTTTTATTTTCATTTATTGCCTTCGTAATTTGGTAACAGTTATGTACAACATATGAGGCGTGATGTTGGCGCTCTCAAGCCATGTTGATTTGGTATTTTGAAGGGCTGGTAACACTGTAAAACGAGTTATTCGAGAGCTGAGTGGCGATCAGAGAGTTTTGAGGTGTTGGTACTGTTACTAGTGTTATGAGGTGTGTTAGTACTGTTACTAGTGTTATGAGGTGTGGTGTTAGTACTGTTGCTAGTGTTATGAGGTGTATTAGTACTGTTACTAGTGTTATGAGGTGTGTTAGTACTGTTGCTAGTGTTATGAGGTGTGGTGTTAGTACGGTTACTAGTATTATGAGGTGTGGTGTTAGTACTGTTACTAATGTTATGAGGTGTGATGTTAGTACTGTTACTAGTGTTATGAGGTGTGGTGTTAGTACTGTTACTAGTGTTATGAGGTGTGGTGTTAGTACTGTTACTAGTGTTATGAGGTTCTTTGTTAGTACTGTTACTAGTGTTATGAGGTGTGGTGTTAGTACTGTTGCTAGTGTTATGAGGTGTGGTGTTAGTACGGTTACTAGTATTATGAGGTGTGGTGTTAGTACTGTTGCTAGTGTTATGAGGTGTGGTGTTAGTACTGTTACTAGTGTTATGAGGTGTGGTGTTAGTACTGTTACTAGTGTTATGAGGTGTGGTGTTAGTACTGTTACTAGTGTTATGAGGTGTGGTGTTAGTACTGTTACTAGTGTTATGAGGTGTGGTGTTAGTACTGTTACTAGTGTTATGAGGTGTGGTGTTAGTACTGCTACTTACTAGTGTTATGAGGTGTGGTGTTAGTACTGCTACTCACTAGTGTTATGAGGTGTGGTGTTAGTACTGCTACTCACTAGTGTTAGGTGTGGTGTTAGTGCTGCTGCTCACTAGTGTTATGAGGTGTGGTGTTAGTACTGCTACTCACTAGTGTTATGAGGTGTGGTGTTAGTACTGCTACTCACTAGTGTTATGAGGTGTGGTGTTAGTACTGCTACTCACTAGTGTTATGAGGTGTGGTGTTAGTACTGCTACTCACTAGTGTTATGAGGTGTGGTGTTAGTACTGCTACTCACTAGTGTTATGAGGTGTGGTGTTAGTACTGCTACTCACTAGTGTTATGAGGTGTGGTGTTAGTACTGCTACTCACTAGTGTTATGAGGTGTGGTGTTAGTACTGCTACTCACTAGTGTTATGAGGTGTGGTGTTAGTACTGCTACTCACTAGTGTTATGAGGTGTGGTGTTAGTACTGCTACTCACTAGTGTTATGAGGTGTGGTGTTAGTACTGCTGCTCACTAGTGTTATGAGGTGTGGTGTTAGTACTGCTACTCACTAATTTTTTCGTCATCGCCTGAGTACTGCCTTTTTTTTTAGCCCTGGGATCTTTCACACCTGGAGAAGCAGGGAAAACTTGTCAGTCCCAGCAGTCAGTGAACACAGCAGGAGGTAGGAGTGGGGGCTTGAGTAAATCCCAGCAGTCAGTCAGCACAGCAGGAGGGGGAAGTGGGGGGTTGGAAGGTTGTCTGCCAACGTGGCTGCTGCAGCACTCTAGGTTAGCTGGCGGATGTGCTCATCAGGGTACGAGGCTGGTGCACGCAACAGCAGAGTGCTGTTACTGTTGCTGCTGCTGATGTTGCCACAGAACTACTGTACAACAACACCATTACTACCAACAACAGTGCCAGCAGCAGCACTACCATTACTAACAATATTAGCAACACCACCACTACCACCAGCAACAGCCCTTACACCATTGACAGCAATATTAGCAACAATAACAGCAGCAACACTACCATTACTGCTACTGCCACGGAAGTATTGCACAACGCCACTACCACTACCAACAACAATGCCAGCATCAGCACTACCACTACTAATATTATTAGCAACACCACCACTACCAGCAGTAGTAACATCACTTCGACCATTGACATCAGTATTACAACAATAACAACAGCAACACTGCCACCATAAACCAGCAGCAGCAGCACTTCCACCACTGACAGAAGTGTTAACAACACACCAGGGTACGGGTGGGGTTTGAACCTATGGCGGGCGAGTCCTAGACTCACAAGTCTGTTCCGTGATTTGTTTGCAGTCATGTTATTCCGTGTTAACAACAACACCGGCAGCAACAGTAACAGCAACAACAGCACTACTACCCTTGACAGTAATATTAGCAACAATACCAGCAGCAACAACACTACCACCATTGACAGCAATATTCGCAGCAACAACAGCACAACAAAAACACCACCAGCAAAATCAATTGTACCGACAACATCAACAGCAACATCACTTTGCTCCAGAAGCAGCAGCAGCAGCAAGAACAATTGCACCAGTTGCAATAACAGCAGTAACATAAATTTCACCAAGGATAGCAGCAGTAGCATCAAAGTGCAATATCATCATCATTTATTACCAGTTGCTGAACCAAAGAAGGTGTTCATGTGCCTGTATAAAGACAGCACTCAGAGTTTATTTCAATCTCTATTTAGGGACTAAAGTATTCTGGACTGGTGGTGAACAGATGACAGATCACCCTCGTGTAGTCGATAGGCTTTAAAATCATCCAACCAACTAGCAGGGCAAGTCTAAAGTCACGTGTTAGCTTGCCTGTTGTCTCCACTCTTTTTGTCGCATCTGGTGCAGGAAATTGTCAAGCCTTGCAGCTAACAGAAAAATTACAGAAACGTGCCATAAAACATGTGCTACTGGGTATGAATTTGCCCAGTGATGACCTGATACCCCCACGTGCTGCTTCAAGGCCAATGCTCATGCCATATTCTGAAGGTTCCATGCTGGCCTTGAGTACTCTAGTACCGGTGTTGTGTATGTCGTATGCTCTGCAAACCTTGTTCATACCACTTACTTCATCATTAGTCTTAACCTAAATTGTGAAATTTATTTTCACGAATTGGGAACTATGCAAGACATTTTAAGAGTTTATGGCAAATTCATATTATGTTGCTGTGAAACTCTGCTTCCTCTTTAGCCATTATGATACTGAAATGTTTTGATAATGCATAGCCATTTTAAATGTGTAACTACTGTACAGAGTTATTCAGCTACATCTACAGGTATATTTTTTGTTAGAGAACTAATATACAGTGCATCCAATTCTTGAATTTTGTTGCCTTAATGTAGGCTAGAAATAAAGATTTTTTGTCACCAGTGACCAGAGAAAATGGGTGTTAGCGTTGGTCTTGATATGCAGTGTGTTATAAGTAAGCAAAACATTACTAGTAACAGAACATAAAATTATTTGAAATATAACATGATAGTGTACAACGGTGACAAGAAGAGCAGGATTATGTAATGGCTGCGAAGTGACTGGTAAGCCAATGCTAACACACTGTTCAGTATGTAAAACTTTACGCAGTAGTTTACAGTGAGACTGCTCTCTCTCGGATGAGAAAGTTCATGGGTACTGCATTCACTGCGTAGAACTTTCTAAATTCTTCCGTTTAATGGAGGAACTTTACTGATTGCAAGACTGCTGAAGTCCTCAACTTTTGTTGGTGTGTACAAGTGATAAATGAAGGTATGATATTCATACTTATTATTCTATATCAAGATAGAGCTTAAGCTTTACTCTATTTTACAAAATCATTTTGGTAATCTTAATAGAGATCATTTTTAACTTTAGAGATTCTGTATATTTTTTCCTATGCAGTAAGTAATAATGAACCAAGTCTTTTTGCTACCCAGTTTGTAGTTACTGCCTCACAGATAATAGAATAATGTAAAGACATTCTACCTCAGAGGTGAGGAAATAATGTAAAGACATTTTACCTCACAGGTGAGAGAATAATGAGAAGATATTGGTTGTACCCCGTGGCTGGTTAATCAGTTCACCAGACACCTGGGAGGCATCTGGGGGAGCAATGTGTGAACATCCTGCACCTGTGTGTCTACAACTGCACTTGATTACTAATTTATTCTGTACATAATTATTATTGTTATCACACGCCTTACACATATGTAATTACCCATTTCTAGCTCCTGTAGCTACACTTGGGTAATTACAAACACTGTTGTGTAGCTACCAGAATTTGAAAATTTATGAGCTACCAAGAAAGACTGAACACTTTAAAAATGCCTTTGTTGATACCAGGAAAGGAGGAGACTTAATAGGATACGAAGTAACTAGCCACCGTTGTAAACTGCTAAAAAAGTGGTGCCAAAAGGATACTAGGTAGTTCTTCACAGAGTGGTAGAACAATGTAATGGGGTACAAATATATCTTTACTGATGCTGTAGTTGCAAATACTAAAACATAGCTGCATGTTGTAGCTGCACATGTTGAAGTTGGCTAACCATCATCATAGCTCTGCGACTGAAGCTACAAATAGGTAACTACGCAAAGCTGGTGTTTTTTCATGTGTGAGGTTTGGAAGACAGGTTTAATTTCTACTCGCACGTTTTTTCTCCACCTGACTATAAGAATTCGCAAGAATGCCCTCCGGAATTATGAGCCAGGTAACCAGGCAAGCTTGGAATAGGAAAACTCTCGAACCAGCCACAGGTATAATGATTTTCTGAGATCACTATTCACATAAAGTAAAGCCAGACCTTGTGTGTAACCCATACATCTAAACAGATAACAGAGCTTAAGAGACTGCATAAGCCAGCCGCCTGGCTACCACCATGACTAAGAAACTAAAGATATAAGGAATGATTATACGCTAATTGCCTTCCTGCTTCATTAGGTACACCCTTTTAGTACTGCATAGGGCGCCCCCCACTCTTTGCCCCCTGAACAGCCTAAATTTTCGTAGCATGGATTCAGCAAGGTGCTGGAAACATTCCTTAGAGATTGATCCATGTTGGCATGATAGCATAGCTTAGTGCGCTAGCAGTCAAGCTACGGGACACCATATCTTTCAAACATTTCATACCTACTCCAAGTACAGAGATGGACCATCAGTGCATTCGTGTTGTTTATACCAGATTCTGACCCTATCATGTCACAGCAGAAATCGCGATTCGTCAGACCAGATGAAATTTTTCCCATTTTCAACTATCCTGTTTTGATGAGCCTGTGCCCACTGTAGCCTCAGTTTCCTGTTCTTAGCTGACATGAGTGAAACTGAGTTCGACGTGTTGTGCGTTCAGAGATGCTTTTCTGCGTACCACTGTTGTAATGCGCGGTTATTTGAGTTACTGTCGCCCTCCTATCAGCTTGAACCAGTCTGGCCATTCTCCTCTGATCTCTTTCATTAAAAAGGCGTTTTCGCCCACAGAACTGCAACTCACTGGATATTCTGTGTTTTTCACATTATTGTCTGTAAACACTAGAGACTGTTGTGTGTGAAAATCCCCGATGATCAGCAGTTTCTGAGATCCTCAGACCACCCCGCCTGTCTGGCACCAACAATCATTCCATGGTGAAAATCACTTAGATCATATTTCCCCATTCTGATGTTCAGTCTGAGCAACAAGTGAACCTCGACCATGTCCGTATACTTGTAAACATTGAGGTGCTACCACGTGATTGGCTGATTAGATATTCGCATTAACGAGATGTACCTAATAAAGTAACCACCGATTGTATAAACTTGATCACACGACAACAAACCAGCGTTGAATGACGTAGGTAACTTTAGCTTACAAGACACGTAGATGAAAGAGGAGATACAATACAGAAATACAAAATACTCGGGCATAGACAGGGTGAAGAAAAGTATAATACTATGTGACTCTGCGGGTCATCATGTAACTAAAACCCGCGTCAGGAAACACTCGTCCTGTTTCCTGACGAACCTATCTAACTTAACCTAACTTGCTTAACCTAAACTAACCTAACCGATCCGAACCTAACCTAACCTAACCTAACCTACGTAGCCTAACCTAACTAACCTAACCTAACCAATCTAACCTAACCTGTGAGTGTGTAATAAATAAGTGTTACGAACACAGAATGTCAACATACATAGTCCAACACTCTCCAACTTGCTACCACCAGATATCAGAAATATTGCCGGAACAAATGTAGAAGTTGTCAGGAAGAAACTGTATCACTACTTCTGGCAAGTGCCAGATCAACCAGGCTCTGATGGAAATTTGGGCCAACAACAACAGCCTGGTTGAATGGGCAGTCATCAAAAACGCCTGGCTTCACGCCGGGCTGTGAGGATAGAAAAACTCACGGCACTGACCACAGGTATATCATGAATATCAGCATCGTAATCAACATCATTATCATTATCAACATCAATATTATCATTATTATCAACATTATCATCAATAATAACATTATAAACATCATTATCAACATTATCATCATCATCACCATCATCATCAGCAGCAGCAGCAGCAGCATCAGCAGCAGCAGCAGCAGCAGCATCAGCAGCATCAGCAGCATCAGCAGCATCAGCAGCATCAGCAGCATCAGCAGCATCAGCAGCAGCAGCAGCAGCAGCAGGCAGGGAGGGGGGGGGGGCGGAGGTAGAAACGGACTGTATCACCAACACAATGCAACAAGAATAACAAAGACAGTTAATCTCCGCAGATTTGGGAGCTCTTAACAAGACCTATAAAATATTCGCCGACACGCAAAAAGTGGACACAGCCCTCACTGTTGCAACATTTGCAATGTAACCAACCTGAGAGGCAGCAGCAGGAGAGAGACAAGTGCACTGGCAAACGGCAGTGCAACAGGACTTGAAGTAGCAACAAGAACAGCAAAAACAAAAATGGCATGAAGAGTAACAATAACAGAAGCAGCAAGAACAGTAGCAACAGCCGCAAGTACAAGAGTAACAGTAGTAGCAACAACAGTAACAAGAGTAACAGCAGCAGAGACAGCAGTAGTAGCAACAAGAGTAACAGCAGTAGCAACAGCAGTAACAAGAGTAACACCAGTAGAGACAACAGCAGTAGCAACAAGAGTAACAGCAGTAGCGACAGCAGCAGTATCAACAAGAGTAACAGCACTAGCGACAGCAGCAGTAGCAACAAGAGTAACAGCAGTAGCGACAGCAGCAGTATCAACAAGAGTAACAGCACTAGCGACAGCAGCAGTAGCAACAAGAGTAACAGCAGTAGCGACAGCAGCAGTATCAACAAGAGTAACAGCACTAGCGACAGCAGTAGTAGCAGCAAGAGTAACAGCACTAGCGACAGCAGCAGTAGCAACAAGAGTAACAGCAGTAACGACAGCAGTAGTAGCAACAAGAGTAACAGCACTAGCGACAGCAGTAGTAGCAGCAAGAGTAACAGCACTAGCGACAGCAGCAGTAGCAACAAGAGTAACAGCAGTAGCGACAGCAGTACTAGCAGCAAGAGTAACAGCACTAGCGACAGCAGTAGTAGCAGCAAGAGTAACAGCACTAGCGATAGCAACAAGAGTAGCAGCACTAGCGACAGCAGTAATAGCAGCAAGAGTAACAGCACTAGCGATAGCAACAAGAGTAGCAGCACTAGCGACAGCAGTAATAGCAGCAAGAGTAACAGCACTAGCGATAGCAACAAGAGTAGCAGCACTAGCGACAGCAGTAATAGCAGCAAGAGTAACAGCACTAGCGATAGCAACAAGAGTAGCAGCACTAGCGACAGCAGTAGTAGCAGCAAGAGTAACAGCACTAGCGATAGCAACAAGAGTAGCAGCACTAGCGACAGCAGTAGTAGCAGCAAGAGTAACAGCACTAGCGATAGCAACAAGAGTAGCAGCACTAGCGACAGCAGTAATAGCAGCAAGAGTAACAGCACTAGCGATAGCAACAAGAGTAGCAGCACTAGCAACAGCAGTAATAGCAGCAAGAGTAACAGCACTAGCGATAGCAACAAGAGTAGCAGCACTAGCGACAGCAGTAATAGCAGCAAGAGTAACAGCACTAGCGATAGAAACAGGAGTAGCAGCACTAGCAACAGCAGTAGTAGCAGCAAGAGTAACAGCACTAGCGATAGCAACAAGAGTAGCACTAGACACTAGCGACAGCAGTAACTAGCGACAGCAGCAAGAGTAACAGCACTAGCGATAGCAACAAGAGTAGCAGCACTAGCGACAGCAGTAATAGCAGCAAGAGTAACAGCACTAGCGATAGCAACAAGAGTAGCAGCACTAGCGACAGCAGTAATAGCAAGAGTAACAGCATTAGCGATAGCAACAAGAGTAGCAGCACTAGCGACAGCAGTAATAGCAGCAAGAGCAACAGCACTAGCGATAGTAACTGTGAGGGAAAAGTTCAATAGATAGGAGTAGCGAGGGAGTATATAGTAACAATAGTTTCTTTGCCGGCTACTTATTAAGGTAGGGTAAGTCAAGCTCCCGCTATTCCCGCCTTTTTTCCCCCACCCCGAAAGTGATAGTTTGACTGCCGGCTGCTTGTTAAGGTAGGGTCAGTCTAGCTCCTGCCGCTATCCCTTCCCCTCCTTCTTCCCCCCCCCCCGAAAGGTGACGTGTGGGGCTCCGGTCCAAACAGTAATCACTAGACTCACAGCTCCCAGCTCTACTCTTGGATGACAGAGAGGGTCACCTGTCAATCAACGAGAAAAACTGATGGAGATGGACTAACGTCCTGAGACTTCCCCTTTTTGGATTTAATTACCTGTGCACCTGTATGAAATTGCAGGACGTAACCCCTCATCATTGCAGCGGTAAAGAACCTGCTTTCCTGTCATCGGGATAGAATACTCACGGCTATACTGTGAAGAACTAGCCGGTGGGTCGTAACCAACACCTGCGACCCCCCCCCCCCATCATCAGCAACGTCTACGATTTCAACAACACAGTGTCACCAACACCAGACACTCCTATATATATTAGCGTTGAATTAAGTTATCATTTATATTTTTCATTTTTCATTTTCTTTAATGTAGGATTAATATTTCATATTTAAGTGTTTTATATACTAAATTTCTATATAATAAAGTGTTTATGTTTGTCTGTTATTATTTCTTTTTCTATTCATTAATTTTCCTGAGGAGGAGCCAGCCTTGGTAATACTGTCTGAAGTTATTACAGGGCTGAGTAAGCCTTCACAGTAACAAGAGTAGCAGCACTAGCGACAGCAGTAATAGCAGCAAGAGTAACAGCACTAGCGATAGCAACAAGAGTAGCAGCACTAGCGACAGCAGTAATAGCAAGAGTAACAGCATTAGCGATAGCAACAAGAGTAGTAACACTAGCGACAGCAGTAATAGCAGCAAGAGTAACAGCACTAGCGACAGCAGTAATAGCAGCAAGAGTAACAGCACTAGCGATAGCAACAAGAGTAGCAGCACTAGCGACAGCAGTAATAGCAGCAAGAGTAACAGCACTAGCGATAGCAACAAGAGTAGCAGCACTAGCGACAGCAGTAATAGCAAGAGTAACAGCATTAGCGATAGCAACAAGAGTAGTAACACTAGCGACAGCAGTAATAGCAGCAAGAGTAACAGCACTAGCGATAGCAACAAGAGTAGCAGCACTAGCGACAGCAGTAATAGCAGCAAGAGTAACAGCATTAGCGATAGCAACAAGAGTAGCAGCACTAGCGACAGCAGTAATAGCAGCAAGAGTAACAGCACTAGCGATAGCAACAAGAGTAGCAGCACTAGCGACAGCAGTAGTAGCAACAAGAGTAACAGCACTAGCGATAGCAACAAGAGTAGCAGCACTAGCGACAGCAGTAATAGCAGCAAACAGCACTAGCGATAGCAACAAGAGTAGCAGCACTAGCGACAGCAGTAATAGCAGCAAGAGTAACAGCACTAGCGATAGCAACAAGAGTAGCAGCACTAGCGACAGCAGTAGTAGCAGCAAGAGTAACAGCACTAGCGATAGCAACAAGAGTAGCAGCACTAGCGACAGCAGTAATAGCACCAAGAGTAACAGCACTAGCGATAGCAACAAGAGTAGCAGCACTGGCGACAGCAGTAGTAGCAGCAAGAGTAACAGCACTAGCGATAGTAACAAGAGTAGCAGCACTAGCGACAGCAGTAGTAGCAGCAAGAGTAACAGCACTAGCGATAGCAACAAGAGTAGCAGCACTAGTGACAGCAGTAGTAGCAGCAATAGTAACAGCACTAGCGATAGCAACAAGAGTAGCAGCACTAGCGACAGCAGTAATAGCAGCAAGAGTAACAGCACTAGCGATAGCAACAAGAGTAGCAGCACTAGCGACAGCAGTAGTAGCAGCAATAGTAACAGCACTAGCGATAGCAACAAGAGTAGCAGCACTAGCGACAGCAGTAATAGCAGCAATAGTAACAGCACTAGCGATAGCAACAACAACAAAAATATAGCTTGAGCAGTAACATAAAATAGAAAACAGTAACTGCAGCAGCATTATCAACAGTAGCAAGAGAAATCCCAAAAATATCAGCAGCAGTAACAACAACAGTAGCTGCAGCAGCAGCAAAAACGAAAAGTAGAAATAACAGCAGCTGCAACGACAGCAAAAACAAAAATTAAAGCATGAGCCGTAACAAAAGCAGCATTATCAACACTCAACAGCAGACAATAACACCACCACTATAAGTACATTCAACAACAGCAGCAACATT
This sequence comes from Cherax quadricarinatus, assembly GCF_038502225.1. Lineage (NCBI taxonomy): Eukaryota > Metazoa > Arthropoda > Malacostraca > Decapoda > Parastacidae > Cherax > Cherax quadricarinatus. The sequence goes on from NC_091298.1 coordinate 54,550,240, forward strand.
TATAACAGCAGTAACAGCAACATTTATAACAGCAGTAACAGCAACATTTATAACAGCAGTAACAGCAACGCACAGCAGTAACAAAAACCGCGCCATTGCCAATAAAAACGGCAGCAGCGTCAAAAATAGCAGCAGCAACATCATTTGTAGCAGTACCTTCACCAACAAAAGCAGCAGTATCAGTAGCAACAGTCGGAGCGTCTAGAGCAACAATAATAACAACGGTAGCATCGTCAATAGTAACAGTACCAGAGTCTATAACAACAGTAGGAGTGTCAATAGTAACAGTAGAAGCAACAGTAGCAGCGTCAATAGCGATAGTAGGAGTGTCAATAGTAAGATACCAGCATCTGTAGCAACAGTAGGAGTGTCAGTAGTAACAGTAGCAGCGTCAATAGCAACAGTAGCAGTGCCAATAGCAACAGCAACGGCAGAATCATTAACAAAATCAGCAGCAACGTCAATAATAGCAGCAGCAGCAATGGAAGCAGGGTCAATAACAAGCGAAACAACGGCAGTAGCAACAGTAGCAGCAACAGTAAGCATGCCGTTTAGTCTCCTATGTTTTATGTGAGGACTTTCTCTTATATTATTTTTTTCTGGGTGACTGATGACTGAGGTGTTGCTGGGTATCTTCATCACCGCCCCAGTCTGTTAGTCACGCTTTCATTTCTCTCCGCCAGTCTGACATTAACTCTATCCGTTAGCCCGCCCGTCCGTCAGTCTGTTCGTCCTTCATTCCATCCTACAGTAGATCCTTCACTCTGTCCGTCATTCTGCCCGTTCTTCACTCTGCCAGTCGGTCCGTCAGGTCATAAAATGTTACTTCTATTGATGGTTAAGATGTGAGTGTGTGGAGGCGCGCTCGGTGTACCCATATTTATAAATACTGTACCTGTGTGGGCCCCTCAAGGGAGGTTCCTTGACGCTGGTGAGGGGCACTTGATCTAGGGAATTGGATCTGTGCTCCGGTTCCCTGAATTGAGCCTGAATACCTTCCATCCCCTCCACATGTGCTGTATAATTCTACGGGTTTAGATCTTCCCTGTGATTATAATAATACTGTACCTCTGTGGGGTGTGAGGCTGTCACTAACGTGTGCAGTTAATAGTTGTCAGAGGCACTTGTCGATAGACACTTAGCCTGGGTAGTGTTTTTCTTTTTGTGTAATTGGGTGCTGAACTACAGCTCTTGAACCCGCTTCGATTACGTGATCCATTTGTTATGCCATTAAAGGCCACACTCTACTTTGTGTGTGTGTGTGTGTGTGTGTGTGTTCGTACTCCCCTAGTTATGTTTGCTGAGGGTCGAGTTTCAGTGCCTGATCCCACTTACAGTCACCGACATTATTAGTTCATGGCTTCGTGGGCCATCATTGTCCAGGTCATTCTTCTTACTGACTACTTATAGGCTGAGAAAATATTTCCTGTGCCCTCGTGTACCTGTTTCTCACCTCTCTAACACTTGTCCCTATACACCCTATCATTTTTCTGAATATTTTGTAAGCCGTTATCTCATGTCTCTCTTGGTCTTGTCCTCTAATGTTGTCAGGTTTGGCTTCTTTACTATCTCCTCATTGCTCATACTCCAGGACTAGTTCCGTTGCAAACTTCTGCATTTATATATATATATATATATATATATATATATATATATATATATATATATATATATATATATATATATATATATATATATATATATATGTCGTGCCGAATAGGCAGAACTTGCGATCTTGGCTTAAATAGCAACGCTCATCTTGCCATATAGGACAAGTGAAAATTTGTGTATGCAATAATTTCGCCAAAATCATTCTGAACCTAACGAAAAAAAATATATTTCACTGTGTTTGTTTAGTATTAAATTATTGTAAACAAATCTAAAATATATTTAGTTGGGTTAGGCTAAAATAAATTGCACTTGTTATAATAAGGTTAGGTAAGTTTTCTAAGTTCCTTTTGGTGCAAAATTATAAATTTGTACATCAACATTAATGAAAAAAATATGTCTTTAAACGTATAAGAGAAAATTTTAGAAAGGACTTAATTTTAAATGAGTTCTTGCTAATTGACCAGTTTTACATATTCGGCACGACATATATATATATGTGTGTGTGTGTGTGTGTGTGTGTGTGTGTGTGTGTGTGTCGTGCCGAATATGTAAAACTGGTCAATTAGCAAGAACTCATTTAAAATTAAGTCCTTTGTAAAATTTTATCTTATACGTTTAAAGATATATTTTTTCATTAATATTAATGTAAAAATTTTTAATTTTGCACCAAAAGAATCTTAGAAAACTTACCTAACCTTATTATAACAAGAACAATTTATTTTAGCCTAACCCAACTAAATATATTTTAGATTTGTTTACAATAATTTAATACTAAACAAACTCAGTGAAATATTTTTTTTCATTAGGTTCAGAATGATTTTGGCGAAATTATTACATACACAACTTTTCGCTTGTCCTATATGGCAAGATGAGCGTTGCTATTTAAGCCAAGATCGCAAATTCTGACTATTCGGCACGACATATATATATATATATATATATATATATATATATATATATATATATATATATATATATATATATATATATATATATATATATATATATATATATATATATATTCAAGATGGGCCTGACTTATGTCGTATGCAAACCTCTTCATGTTTTATATTTTTTGAAGTGGTTGGTCAAATGAGGGTTCCATATTGGTACAGAATACTCCAATATGGGCCGGACGTATGTCGTATATAGTACCGTAAATGAGTTCTTTGTCGAGATTCCTGAAGGCTAATCTTAGATTTGCCAGACATGTATATGCTTCTGATTGGAATTTCCTCATTAGTTTTTTTATCATCTATGATAAGGGGTACATCAGACTGTCTCCGGCATGTCGTGTACATGTGCGTGCTTGCATGCATACATGCATGCGCACCAGTCACAGGCAATCTAAGATAGACAAGAAAAATTTCCTGACACCATCAACACGAAGAACGATAGATCATAATTATAAAATAAAAAAAAAAGTGAAAATAATGTGGTAGAATTTTTAATTAGTTTACAAAAAAGTCAAGATTAACATTGAGGAGAGGACCACAGGCATATTATTATTACATTTATGGGTAAGCGGTAAACCTGCAAGAGTCATGCAGCATCTGGTAGCTTTTTTTTAATTAGGTTTAAAGCCTATCGACTACACTCGGGTCATTAAGGCTGCACATACACGTTCACCACCAGTCAAGAATACTGTAATATCAAAATAAAAATTAAAGTAAATTTTCGTTGTTTATTCACAGAGTTTACTTATAATATTCGCCATGATAACAGAGTTTACTTTGTACGGTACAAGGATATATACACTCAGTGCATATATTCTTACATATACAGTATATACAAGGATATTACATACCTCTCGGTGTATAATTACACATAATAATAATAATAATAATAATAATAATAATAATAATAATAATAATGATGATGAATACTAAGAAAAGTGAATTGATAACTTGGTTTAATAACTCCTAAAAATATAATAGAAAACGAGGAATTTCTATGTGATAAACTTCGCTATTTTTTTTTTCTAATATTTCGCCGTGATTTTCTCAAGATTAGTAAGTAAGTTTATTCAGGTATACACAAATACAGTTACATAGATTATCATACATAGCAGCATGTGTAGAGAACCTAGGATAACCCAAAAAAGTCAGACAGAGTGACTTATTTCCATTATATATATTGTCTCTCTTTGCTCAACAGTGTTGCTATATTTACTGTTAGCTGTAATTATACGAGTCAATGTCTTCCCTTTACTAGTTTGTCGTTCTCTGTCATCCTGTTTAGGAGTAGAGGGATATGAGAGAGAGAGAGAGAGAGAGAGAGAGAGAGGAATCTCACATCTGCTCGACAGCAGAGGCTGCAAGACTGTACGAGGTTCAAGTGCGCTCACACCTTGAGTATGCTCCAATTTCTTGGATTGCGTTCCGCCCCTCCCCGTTTCATCTATGCTTGACAGACTAGAGAACAGAGCAAGATGACTCATCTTTCGCCTGAACAGATATATCATTTCAGCAGAGCCTTCAACACAGGAGGGACGTTAGTATCCTTACTGTTACACAAATAACCCGCACATAAAAGACAGAAGCTTACGACGACGTTTCGGTCCGACTTGGACCATTGACAAAGTCACACTGTATTTGTGTATCGTTCCAGTCACGGTATTGTGCCTTTTTGTTATTTATCCTTACTGTTATCTACAAAGCCTATGTTGTCAAGGTACCACATTTGGCTCTACTTCACGGACAAGACGGGCAGCAAACCAACTACACTCTGCCTGTACCTTTCTCAAGAACATCATTTCATCTGAGATTATTTCTTCCTGGGATGGCTCGAGTCTGGAACATGTTCAAACAACATAATGACATCGATGAAATAAAGTCAGTTGACCAAATAAAATCGCTGCCCACCTAACTTCATCCTTTTTCCCTATATGCATATCTCATGGCAATAAAAAGACTTTCAAATGAGCTGGGTTAGGTAACAGCTCTTAGCTTGTAAATAAAGGTAGGAACTTTTAATCTAACCCTGTAAAAGCCTTGTGTAAATAAAAGAGAAAGAAAGAAGAAGAAAAAGTAAGCCTAGCAGTGTTCACACGTCGATACCAGGACGCGCAACTTGGTATCAATCACAGTGGCTTTTGTTGACGTGGAGGTGGGCAGTGTTCCCTGCCGCCACTACATGCTGGGCGGCGCTGTTTGTCATCCCTTCATATATCACTTATTTTACTGCTAATAATATTATTGATAATAACAATGATATGGCTAATATAATATCACTAATAATGAGAGTCATTAGAGACCTGAAGTATCAGCTACGAAAGAAAGGCAGAAAGCAGGTGTTTGTCTTTAAAAAAAATATAGTAACTGCATGGGAACGTGATCCAGTTTGTTATAGATCCATTCCACCGAATACTTGAAACACACACTAACTCACTCACTAAGTAAGGAGTCATTCACGACACTACTCCGTGTACGTCGGGCCCATATTGGAGTACGTAGCACCGGTATGGAACCCACACCTGATCAAGCACGTCAGGAAATTAGAGATAGTGCAGAAGTTTGCAACAAGACTAGTTCTGGAGGAGCTAAGAGGTGTCTTACGAGTGGAGTTTACCTGGAGAGGTTAAGGGAACACAACCTGACGACACTGGAGGACAGGAGGGATAGCGGGGACATGGTAATGACGTATAAAATACTGAGAGGAATTGACAGGGCCGGAACGTTTCAGAGATGGGACACAGGAACAAGGGAACACAATTGGAAGTTAAAACCTCAGATGAGTCATAGGGATGTTAGGAGGTGTCTCTTCATCCTTAGAGTTGTCAGGAAGTGGAACAATCTGGAGAGTGAAGTAGTGGAGGCAGGATCCATACATAACTTTAAGAAGAGGTATGATAAAGCTCTTGGAGCAGTGGGACCAAGAGTTGTGACTCGACCCCCTGTAACTACATATAGGTGAGTACACACACACACACACACTCTATCTCTCTCTCTCTCTCTCTCTCTCTCTCTCTCTCTCTCTCTCTCTCTCTCTCTCTCTCTCTCTCTCTCTCTCTCTCTCTCTCTCTCTCTCTCTCTCTCGTCGAGCTACGAGGGTTCATTCTCGAAACCTGTTATATGAATATTATTACATATAAGAACATAAAAAGAGAACATTGTATCAACATCCGTGGCCCCCAGACTGTTCAGCATCTTACCAGAAGACATCAAAAACACTGTTGGGACAAATTTAGACGTCTTCAAGAGGAAGCCGGACAAGTATCTTCACCAGGTGCCAGATCAACCAGGCTGTGATGGATACGTGGAGAAGCGAGCCACCAGCAGCAACAGCCTGGTTGACCAAGCAAATATTAGACGAGCCTGGCCCATGACCGGGCTTCGGGAGTAGAAAAGCTCTCGGAACTCATCAAAGATATATCAAAGGTATGAGAAAACAGGTAATATTATAGTCAGAAAAATAATCTCAGCAGAGTAAAAAGTTCAGTACTTTTTGTTTCTCATTCTCACAGCAGGCATGTTTCTCATCCTCACAGCAGGCATGTTTCTCATTCTCATAGCAGGCATGTTTCTCATTCCCACAGCAGGCATGTTTCTCATTCTCATAGCAGGCATGTTTCTCATTCCCACAGCAAACATGTTTCTCATTCCCACAGCAGGCATGTTTCTCATTCTCACTGCAGGCATGTTTCTCATTCTCACTGCAGACATATTTCTCATCTTCACCGCAGGCATGTTTCTCATCTTCACCGCAGGCATGTTTCTCATCTTCACCGCAGGCATGTTTCTCATCTTCATCGCAGGCATGTTTCTCATCTTCACCGCAGGCATGTTTCTCATCTTCACCGCAGGCATGTTTCTCATCTTCACCGCAGGCATGTTTCTCATCTTCACCGCAGGCATGTTTCTCATCTTCATCGCAGGCATGTTTCTCATCTTCACCGCAGGCATGTTTCTCATCTTCATCGCAGGCATGTTTCTCATCTTCACCGCAGGCATGTTTCTCATCTTCACCGCAGGCATGTTTCTCATCTTCACCGCAGGCATGTTTCTCATCTTCACCGCAGGCATGTTTCTCATCTTCATCGCAGGCATGTTTCTCATCTTCACTGCAGGCATGTTTCTCATCCTCACCGCAGGCATGTTTCTCATCTTCACCGCAGGCATGTTTCTCATCTTCACCGCAGGCATGTTTCTCATCTTCACAGCAGGCATGTTTCTCATCTTCACCGCAGGCATGTTTCTCATCCTCACTGCAGGCATGTTTCTCATCTTCACCGCAGGCATGTTTCTCATCTTCACCGCAGGCATGTTACTCATCTTCACCGCAGGCATGTTTCTCATCTTCACCGCAGGCATGTTTCTCATCTTCACCGCAGGCATGTTTCTCATCCTCACCGCAGGCATGTTTCTCATCTTCACCGCAGGCATGTTTCTCATCTTCACCGCAGGCATGTTTCTCATCCTCACCGCAGGCATGTTTCTCATCTTCACCGCAGGCATGTTTCTCATCTTCACTGCAGGCATGTTTCTCATCTTCACCGCAGGCATGTTTCTCATCTTCACCGCAGGCATGTTTCTCATCCTCACCGCAGGCATGTTTCTCATCTTCACCGCAGGCATGTTTCTCATCTTCACCGCAGGCATGTTTCTCATCGTCACCGCAGGCATGTTTCTCATCTTCACCGCAGGCATGTTTCTCATCTTCATCGCAGGCATGTTTCTCATCTTCACCGCAGGCATGTTTCTCATCCTCACCGCAGGCATGTTTCTCATCTTCACCGCAGGCATGTTTCTCATCTTCACCGCAGGCATGTTTCTCATCTTCACCGCAGGCATGTTTCTCATCTTCACCGCAGGCATGTTTCTCATCTTCACCGCAGGCATGTTTCTCATCTTCACCGCAGGCATGTTTCTCATCCTCACTGCAGGCATGTTTCTCATCTTCACCGCAGGCATGTTTCTCATCCTCACCGCAGGCATGTTTCTCATCTTCACCGCAGGCATGTTTCTCATCTTCACCGCAGGCATGTTTCTCATCTTCACCGCAGGCATGTTTCTCATCCTCACTGCAGGCATGTTTCTCATCTTCACCGCAGGCATGTTTCTCATCTTCACAGCAGGCATGTTTCTCATCTTCACCGCAGGCATGTTTCTCATCTTCACCGCAGGCATGTTTCTCATCTTCACCGCAGGCATGTTTCTCATCTTCACCGCAGGCATGGATAAGAACACAAAACACAGCTTCTAATCATCTTTTTGCGGACACTACTACAAAAATGTGTGACAGTCACCTCAGTAGAAGATAAAGGAAAGTTGCGATCATATGTCAGCAAAATCTTCTAATGGTCAAATTCAGAGAACATGATGTTCGATGGTTACAAATTTCATCTGCTTATATATGGGAAGAATGAAGAATAAACATAGCCCGCGCATACGAGAGAGGAGCTTACGACGACGTTTCGATCCATCTTGGACCATTTACAAAGTCACTGTAACTTTGTAAATGGCCCTACAACTCCTCGTCATCGTCACGAATTACGCTTATGTCTAGGTGCTTTCGTTCCTTCTATGTCGAGAGCCTTTATGCAGAGGCGAATGTTCCATCTTTGACCGATCGGCGTGATGCCCATTGTCCCCGATAATTTAAAAAGTCCGCTCTCATGGCCTTCACGATACTTCTACATACATGATGGCAACAGACGTTAGTATAGCTCCATTATATGATCGCCGCCACTGTTTATTCTTTCCCTTTTATCTTCGTATTCACTCGTTCTTGGTTTCTCTTTAATTGCCCCCTTTATATGCTCCTCTAGTATCTAACTTTTCTCTTACCCCCTTGGGAGGTTCCGACAGTTCGAATCTGTTCTTCCCCACTGCCGTGCGGGAAAGCTCAAGTACCCACAGCTGCTTCTCGCTCCCTTTTTCTTAACCACTTCCGGTCTCATTCTCGTGCCGTTGCAGTTTACACTGATGGCTCTAAATCCTCTGACGGTATCAGGTTTGCAACAGTGTTCCGGAACAGTGTTGTGCGAGGTCATATATTAGACTCAGCTAGCATTTTCACATGTGAGCTATATGCAATTCTCATAGCGATTATCCGTATTGCGTCCAGGTATGCCTCGACATTTCTAGTAGTTCCAGACTCCTTTAGTGCTTTACAAGCTATTAAAAAAAATAGTTCGCTTCATTTGCTAGTTCTTTGCATACAGCTTTGGTTGTGCTGCATTTCTAGCAAAAAGAAAGAAATTTTCTGCTGCGTCCTTAGTCGTGTTGATGTTCAGGGCAACCAGCAGACGGACTCTGCTGCGCGGTTAGCAGTACATGACCTTCACGTTTCAGACTTTCACGTTTCATATAGAGGTATTCCATTCTCAGACTATTTCGCTGTAATCTCGAGCCACCTTCGCAACAGTTGGCAACAATGTTGGTCTGAGTTTATTCATCACAAATTATATTCTATCAAGCCGTGTTTAGGATTCTGATCTTTTTTCACCGGTGTCATGGTTGGGAGACAAGCTTTCCCGTCTTCGCATCGGGCACACACGTCCCACTCATGGGTATCTCATGGAGAGGCGCCTAGTTCCACTCTCTGAGAATTGTCAGGTTCCAATTTCAGTTTGCCATATTCTATTAGACTTTCCTACCTACCAGCTAGCACGCTCGTCGTCACTGCTCTAACACTCTTGCTGTATCTTCCCTCCTCGCTGACAGCACCACCTTTGACACAGACTCCCTCTAGAGTTTTTGACAGCAACAAATTTATTACACAAACTTTGATTATATTTCCTTTTAGCACTTCACACCGCCCTTACTAACTCTACCTCTGTTATACTCTTCACCCTCGCTAGTCTCTGATAAAGTATATTAAACCTTTATCACGCCTTGCCTTGCACAGCTGTATGACCCTTGTGGGTTTAGCACTTAGTTATAATTATAATAATAATCCTAGCTGATTCAGATGTAGTGTTTGCAGTGTTCACGGAGTCCCACACAAAAGACCACATAACAAGGATCTATGGATATCGGGGTAAACTTATTTAGATGCGACCGCAAGAACAGGCAACGAGGAGGAAAGTGGAGTCCCAACAGTACCATAACCCAGGACAACATGGATTTAGACCAGGTCTCTCCTGCTTCTCTCACCCGTGAAATAAGTTACAAATGTGAAACAAGAAAAAAAATGAGGTGCGAAACTGATGCAAAAAAAATATTTTTTCACGGAGTGGTAGATTGCTCCTCTGTGGTCCAACATAATAAAGTGTGGGATCAAACCTCTGTAAAGTTAAAATACAAGAAAAATTAAACTTAACGTTGAAGACGCGGCGCCACGATGAACATAACTTCGCACTTGTGATTACAAATACATAATAACAGACAGGTAATCACGAACAGCTAATCACCAACGCTCACACACCTCTTTCTGTTCACAAACACCTGTTGTTCTATTATTACTATTATTATTATTATTATTATTAGTAGTAGTAGTAGTAATAGTAATAGTAGTAGTAGTAGTAGTAGTAGCAATAGTAGTAATAGTAGTAATAGTAGTAGTAGTAGTATTGAGGTACTAGTAGTAGCAGCAGAAGCTTTACAAAAATAATACATTATTTCTTCTTAAAAAGCCAAATGAAGAAAGTCACAGTATAAAAATACGGAGGTATTATGAAGAAGGATCAAACTTGATTATCTTCAATTTCCTATGCTCTGCACAACCCCAACGGGTTTAACGCTTCCCCATTAATATAACGATGATAATATAAACATTACAGTTGTGAGATACCAAGGCATTTAGTGAGACAATAAGCATTACTCAGAAGTGTACTACGTTTATGGGTTCTGGCATAAGAAATGTGCACCATGCCTTTGGGGATTCTCACAGAGATGCATCCGTGCCTCTAGGGATTCTCACAGAAGGATGCGTCCGTGCCTTTGGAGATTCTCACGGAGAGATGTGTCCGTGCCTTTGGGGATTCTCACACATGCGTCCGTGCCTTTGGGGATTCTCACACATGCGTCCGTGCCTTTGGGGATTCTCACAGAAGGATGCATTCGTGCCTCTAGGGATTCTCACAGACGGATGCGCCCCCTGGATTCTCAAAAATGGAGTCATCGAGTCGGTTCCTCTCGAAAAGATCTTAAATAGTAAGCTTTGACAGTTGGCCTCGAGGTCTGACCTAAACCTCGACGGGGTCTGACCTTCTGGACCTCGACGGGGTCTGATCTTCTGGATCTCGACGGAGTCTCACCTTCTGTATCTCGACGGGGTCTCACCTTCTGGACCGCGACGGAGTATTCAGGTCTGGAGAGGAAACACTCAAATCAGGAGCCATAGTGGTGAGAGCTCCAGTTGTTTTATTCGTCAGGAAACAACCCTTGAAATAATATGAGCCATTCGGTGGCGCCAACTTTCTGGCGATGGTGCGGTAAGACGCTGTGTCTAAGGATATGTAAGGGTTTAGGTAAGATAGCTGGTGGCCCTCTGTATGGCCACGGTAGCAACGACCACTGGCTTACCCATACTGGATCACTAGTCTGAGAGTACTGGAGTCTCCGTATGTACTCTGACAACCTCCTCTCCCAATCCTAATCTCCCTCTTTCCCCACTACAACTCCAAAACCCACCTCTCTCCCTTTCTCCCCCCTCCCACTCATCCAGAGGGGTTAGGAAAGCAATCACCCCAACAGTCTGGTGAGTCAATAACAGTAAAAATACACTACGCTGTTAAATATTGATGAAAGAGCGGCGAGACGCCTAACATGTATACATTGCCGACAAGATGGCTGCCTAGCTGGCTCTAGAGTAGGATGCTGCTGGTTCTGTCATCTGCCTCATCTCCTGTGTGAGGGTGATCACGCTGAGTGTTGCGATAGATCAACCAGAGGCTGTTGTTGACATCAGTTGACATCATACACTTTGCTACGGCTTTCAACGTCTGTGGTTGTGGAGAGACGAGATACGTCACAGGTTAAGAGAGAAACAGACAAACACAGACGAATCGAAACAAGAAACACGGCACATATTGAGAGAGACGAAGGAACAAGCGTTGGTATCTTCCATAACTACACAGGGATAATAGCAGCGTTGCGAGTACCTGTAGTGTAGACTCTCAAGGTGCAATATTAATTACCAGTGTGTCAGCTGCTGAAATTGGCGAAACTAGCGTAGGTACACAGCATCTCTTCCATCAACTCACCTTTATTATTATTATTATACTCACGGGGATGCGCTAAACTATTTGGGGTCATATACTCATACTGCCGGTTGAATACGTGCGTAGATACATAACAGATAGGTGGAAGCAAAACACGGACTTCTAATGCTTTTACTACTGTTACCACTGCCTCTGTCACTACTGACTCACAATAAGATAACACTGTATCAACATCTTACCAAAAGATATCAGAAACACTGCTGGGACAAGAGTAGAAGTCTTCAAGAGGAAACTGGACAAGTATCTTCACCAGGTGCCATATCAATCAGGTTGTGATGGATATGTGGGCCAGTGGGCCGCCAGCAGCAACAGCCTGGTTGACCAAGCAAGCACCAGATGAACCTATCCCAAGGCCAGGCTCCGGGAGTAGAAGAACTCAAAACTCATCAAAGATATATCAGAGGATCCAGGAGAGACAGGAGCCAATTGCAATTAATGAAATTGGAAGAAATCCAAAATATTTCTTTTCATAGCCAAAAACAAGGCAAAAACCACATTCAATTTCGGGTCCCTTGCTCAAACAAGATGGGACTTAAACAGACAACAACAAAGAAATGAATGAGATACTGAAGTCTTAGTATGACCCTGTGTTTAGCGAGTCATTAATCAGACTAGAGATCGACAATCAGAATGAATTTTTCATGAACGAGCCTCAGAACATTATCAGTGTATGCCAAATTTCTGACATAACCTTAACTCCACTGGACTTTCAAAAAGACATTGACAACATGCCCATGCACTCTGACCCAGGCCCAGATTCGTGGAACTCCGTGTTCACCAAGAACTGCTAGAAACCCTTTTTGCGCGCCTGAAGTATGCTATGGAGAAGGAACGTAGACACGAGTGTCGTCAGTCTCAAAAAAAAAAAAAAAAAAGGTATATCCTCACTCCATGAAGGCGGCAGCAAAACAGTCGCAAAGAATTATAAACCGATGGCTCTAACGCCCCACATTATAAAAAAAAAAAAATGAAAGGATTCTAAGAAGCATGATCATCAACCACTAGGATTCTCAAGAATTGCAGAACCCAGAACAACGTAGGTTTAGAGCAGGTCGCTCTTGCCACTCGCAGCTACTGGACCATAATTATGACATGGTCTTGGATGTACTGGAGGACAAACAGAAGGCAGATGTAGTATACACAGGCTTTGTAAAAGCCTTCGACAAGTGCGATCATGGTGTAATAGCACAAAATGCGTGCTGAAGGAATAACTGGAAAAGTAGGCAGATGATCCTTTAACTTCCTAACCGATAGAACACAAAGATTACGTAGTGGTAAACCGTGTTAAGTCGGAGGCTGCTACAGTGAAAAGCTCTTTGCACAAAATACAGTACTCGCCCTCATCCTGTTCCTCATCCTCGTATCAAACTATGAAGATGTAAACCATAGCACCATGTCTTCTTTGGCAGATGAGAGTGTCAGTAGAGCGAAATACTAATGTGAAGGATCTCAAGTGTCACTATAACATCTGCGAGGAAAATGATAGGACGTATAATGAGAATTTTCAAAACAATGGATGTCATGCCAATGATGGTTATTATTAAGTCACTTGTTCTCTCTAGGTTGGATTACTGCTATACACTAACAGCCCCTCTCAAGGCAGTTGAAAACGCAATTTGAGAAAATGTAGAGAACCTTCACTATGAATTAATTCAGTCAAGCCCCTTAATTACTTGGAACATTTAAGTCCCTTGACCTGTGCTCCCTGGAATTCAGGCGAGAAAGATCCATCATAATCTGCACCTGGAAAATGTTAGAGGGAACTGGTTCAAAATCTGCACATAGAAATCACTCCCTACAAAAGCAAAAGACTAGGCAGACGGTTCAACATACCACCAATGAAAAGCAGGGGTGCCATCAGTACACTTCGGAGAAAACACAATAAATGTCCAGGGCCCAAGCCTGTTCAACTACCTCCCATCATACATAAGGGGAATTAGCAATAGACCCCTGACTGCCTTCAAGAGGAAACTAGACACATACCTAAATTCACTGTCTGACTAGCCGGGCTGCAGTTAGGTTAGGTTAGGCAAAGTTTGCCAGGAAACAGGACAAGTATTTCCTGACGCGGTTCGTAGTGATATGATGACTCGCAGCTAGAGCTTTTGGTCATCTGACAGAGGCCTTCCGCTGGCTTACTGGTCCACCTCATTAAAAATTATGGTTATGATTATAACCGTTTTTTTCCGTTAATGTATATTCTGCCGGACTGTGTTTCGTATGTTGGACTACGTGTGGCCAGCAATAACAACCTGGTTGATCAGGCCCTGATACCCCTGGAGGCCTGGTCGAGGACCGCCTCGGGGGTGTTGACCCTCGGACCGACCTCCAGGTAAACTCTAGGTAGAACCACTTCTTACTTTCTATCATTCTGAGGTAAAAAATGACGAGTACGTTCTTGAAGGATTTCACATATTATGTTTTTCATTGTTATTGTTTTCTGTCTTTCAGGTAAGACAGCACCCAAGAGGTTTGGAATTAGTGTGATCAGTCGTAGACAGTCGAGAAGCTTCTCCATAGAGTGAGACTCGACCCCTGAAGTCACAGTAGGTGAGTACACATGTGCATGCTTACACACCATAAAACCAGTCACCCCCACCTACACACACGCGCGCGCGCGTGTGCATTTTAAGACACTGGAGAAAGTGCAGAATTTTACAACGATGACAGTCCTGGAGCGAAGGAATATGAGCTGTGAGGAGAGACTAGAGGAGGTAAACCTGATGACATTAAAAAACAGAGGGATCAGATGTGATTTGATAACGAGTTACATAACACTGAAAGGATTTGGAAGAGTGGACAGGGACAGACTGTTCCAGAGGTCGGAAAAAGGAACACGAGAGTACACCTTAAAGTTGAAACCTAAAAACACAGATGAGTCATAGGGATGTTAGGAAAGATTTCTTCACTCTCAGAGTGGGTAAGAAGTGGAACGACCTGGACAGTGAAGTGCTAGAGACTGGCTCCATACGTAGCAGGAGGCAGGGCCTGAGGCTCGACCTGTGCAACTACATATAGGTGAGTAGGTAATTAAACACAGACACACACCACCTCCACCCATCCAGCTACTCCAGTCATCTCATCCTCTCTCGCCTACCCACCCCTCATAACCAGCATCGTCAACACCACAGTCTAATCCCCCATTCATACACCTGACTGCCACTCTTCCTCAAAAGCCTCCCATGAAGGTACTCAACACTAAGCTTAAAAAGAATGCAGCAACATAACAGACTGGAGAAAACACACCCAAAAATAATGTACGTAAGCATAAATGGATTATCAAAGATAGCTGAATATAAGGAGAGAGTAAAAGAACACCTGAACCTTATGGTGATCACAGAATTCAGGTTAAACAGTGATACCTAACACCATCTCTCCAAGGTTAAAAATAATGGAACTTTCAAGGAAATATTTATCTACAGCCGTAGATAATTATCAGACTACACAAGAGGGAAAGTAACCACAGGAAGCCCTAATATAGTTATAGCAGAGGAGACCCAGAACAGTGAATGATGTGGCTTGATGGTAGAGAGCTTGGGTAACAACCAAGGGGACCAGGGTTCAAATCCCAAGAAGAGTGAGCATTTTGGACTAGTTGACTACACCTGCTGTTCCTGTTCACCTAACAGAAAATAGGTACCTTGTTGTTAGTTGACTGTTGTGGGTGGTATACTGAGGGAGAGGGCTATGTTATACCTTACCTGGAGTTTACCTGGAGAGAGTTCCGGGGGTCAACGCCCCCGCGGCCCGGTCTGTGACCAGGCCTCCTTAGGTCAGTGTCCCAGGATGCGACCCACACCAGTCGACTAACACCCAGGTACCCATTTTACTGATGGGGAACATAGACAACAGGTGGAAAGAAACACGTCCAATGTTTCTACTCTGGCTGGGAATCGAACCCAGGCCCTCACCGTGTGAAGCGAGAGCGTTAACCACCAGGCCACCAGAGCCCTTAGAGCTGGGCTTTGATGTGAATTGAGGTAAGCAAAACAAAGACGGCTATATAAATCACTGAAAAGAAGCCATTCCGAGTAGCAACAGGGGCTTGGGCAAAGCTCCTGATCCTAGTTAAGAACTTAGAGTTTATATTGCCTTATCAACTGAACAGATAGTATGAGAAACAGGCAGAGAGAGAGAGAGAGAGAGAGAGAGAGAGAGAGAGCAAGCCACACAAGTAAGGAACATCGAGACAACAAGAGAAATAGAAGAGAAATCCCAGATAGACCTGGTCATGTTAAAATGTCACCTTAGATACTCAAAAAGGAGGCGACATTACTGAAGAGACTACCTGCACTGGTCTTAAATAAAACACTAGCGACAAGAAATCCGCCAGATATCTGGAGAATGGTTAATGTGCTTCCAATATTTAAGAGGCTGGCAGACAGGAGACGTTAAACTTTAGACCTGTATACCTGACAAGCATCATGCGCAAGCTTATGTAAAAAATAACAGGATACTAGTGGAACACCTTGAGAACACATAATTATCACGGTGCAACTCCATGGATTTAGTAACAGAGACTTATGCCTCACAAGCCTGACGATTATTTCTGAGAGGCTGATAGAAATAAAACAGTAAAAAAAGAGTGAATGAACTGCACATTCCCAGACTATAAGAAAGGCTTCGACACAGTATCACATAGACATCTGTTACTCAAACTGGAGTCGCTGGTCAGTCACTGGTATGGATACACGCATACCGAGCGGTAGAAAACTGAATGTCGAAAGATGAGAATTGGCGCACATCACCAGTGGAATCCTCCAAGGCTGACTCTAAGGTCCCATGCTGTTCTTGGTATAAATAAATGACGTATCAGGATGAATATGATAATGGTATACAATACCAACAAGTTGATAAGTAGGCGAAACGTTTCGGAATAAAGATACCTAACTGTTACACATGTATCTTGCTTATTAACTTGTTGGTATTGTATACCATTATCATATTCACTGTCAGAAACTGCAGCACAACGGTATCTTGACACAGAGGACATCTTCGATATCTTTATTGGCTGACCACTAGAGAAGGGTTGGATTCGAGAGGGACCTACCTAGTAGGTTTTTACATTTCTGCCACATTGATTACATCCATACTTCTAGTAGTGGGCCCCGCCTGTAATGCCTCAAAATTATATGCGCCTCACCTTTGACAGTATATAAGTCTCCATTCTGTTACTTTAGCTTCACATTGTTGCAGAATATGGAGCA
The DNA here is from genome assembly GCF_038502225.1 of Cherax quadricarinatus. NCBI lineage: Eukaryota > Metazoa > Arthropoda > Malacostraca > Decapoda > Parastacidae > Cherax > Cherax quadricarinatus. The sequence goes on from NC_091298.1 coordinate 54,567,226, forward strand.
GAATTCTTCTGCAGACTGAGGGACTGACCACTTCATAACTACTAAGTCTTCGAGGATGATGGACTGATTAAATCGTCTTTACAGCTCTACTGCTTCTGCTGCCTCCTCTATCAGGAATGGGGAGGAGGGGTGCGAGGCACATTGAAAATAACATTTGAAAGTGTTAATGCGCCTTTATAAAATCCTTTTCGAGACTTCTGTTTAAAAGATAACTGCATAAATGGGGAGAAATCAGAGTGGGGAAGTGTCACGAGCGGTGTTCCACAGGGGTCAGTGTTGGGCCCCCTGCTGTTCACAATCTACATAAACGACATAGATGAGGGCATAAAGAGCGACATCGGCAAGTTTGCCGATGACACCAAAATAGGCCGTCGAATTCATTCTGACGAGGACATTCGAGCACTCCAGGAAGATTTGAATAGACTGATGCAGTGGTCGGAGAAGTGGCAGATGCAGTTTAATATAGACAAATGCAAAGTTCTAAATGTTGGACATATAAACTAAATAATGTAGATCTTAATATTACGGATTGCGAAAAAGATTTAGGAGTTCTGGTTAGCAGTAATCTGAAACCAAGACAACAGTGCATAAGTGTTCGCAATAAAGCTAATAGAATCCTTGGCTTCATATCAAGAAGCATAAATAATAGGAGTCCTCAGGTTGTTCTTCAACTCTATACATCCTTGGTTAGGCCTCATTTAGATTATGCTGCACAGTTTTGGTCACCTTATTACAGAATGGATATAAATTCTCTGGAAAATGTACAAAGGAGGATGACAAAGTTGATCCCATGTATCAGAAACCTTCCCTATGAGGATAGACTAAGAATCTGCACTCTCTAGAAAGACGTAGAATTAGGGGGGATATGATTGAGGTGTATAAATGGAAGACAGGAATAAATAAAGGGGATGTAAATAGTGTGCTGAAAATATCTAGCCTAGACAGGACTCGCAGCAATGGTTTTAAGTTGGAAAAATTCAGATTCAGGAAGTACTGGTTTGGTAATAGAGTTGTGGATGAGTGGAACAAACTCCCAAGTACCGTTATAGAGGCCAGAACGTTGTGTAGCTTTAAAAATAGGTTGGATAAATACATGAGTGGATGTGGGTGGGTGTGAGTTAGACCTGATAGCTTGTGCTACCAGGTCGGTTGCCGTGTTCCTCCCTTAAGTCAATGTGACCTGACCTGACTAGGTTGGGTGCATTGGCTTAAGCCGGTAGGAGACTTGGACCTGCCTCGCATGGGCCAGTAGGCCTTCTGCAGTGTTCCTTCGTTCTTATGTTCTTATGTTCTTAACTTCAAAGAAGACAAAATAATAAGAATATTTTGCCCTCAACATAAATTCATATGACTGAATATTAATACATTTTTATCCTCAGCTGCACTCTGTTATAACTGTGATTATAACATGATTCCCAATTGTGACTTGGTTTTTTGTAACACTTTGTCTCATTATTCTTTCTGGTTAATACAATATGAGTGCAAAGGTCAATTACATTATGTTACACTTTAGTGTTAACAGTTTTTGGAAGGTTATTAATAATGGCAGAATTACCGACAGAATGTTAGGTAAATTGACGCAGATGCAACTTATGTGACACTTATTTGTGGTAACGTTTCGCTCTTCAGGAGCTTTGTCTGAAATAACGAAACGTTGTCACAGTTTAATGTCAGATTAGTTGCATCTGTGTTAACTTACCTGGTTATTGGAAGTTATTATTATTATTTTGGTATTAAACTGAGTGATTTCTGGAAGAGGTTGACTGATGTTGATTCGTTAGGTCAGTTCATGAGGTTAGTGCTAATTAATGTTATTAATATGTGGTTATGTTAGTTACCGAGTTACAAGGAGCAGCACTCATGACACTTGTAACCATCTAATATGACCCACTTATGTAGAGAGGTTAACCCACTACTTTACTAGTGGAAGTGACCTGACCTGACTAGGTTGGGTGAGTGCGGTAGGGACTTCTCTCGCATGGGCCAGTAGGCCTTCTGCAGTGTTCCTTCGTTCTTATGTTCTTAAGGTAACGAGTGCTCTCTCTCTCTCTCTCTCTCTCTCTCTCTCTCTCTCTCTCTCTCTCTCTCTCTCTCTCTCTCTCTCTCTCTCTCTCTCTCTCTCAGTCCCTATACTTACATATATAATTGCATCGATGACGTTACCAGCGTTGACCATAATTGTAGCTAAGCTGTAACTAATAATATCCCGTCCCACTCTCAACTGTACCTTATGTGACTCAGTGCTTGACTGATCTACTGACTGTGACTACTGACTGTCTGAATGTGGCGTATGTGACTCACTGTTGCATGCATGACCCCAGGTAGATCTGTGTGTGACTTGAAAAAGCCCACTGTGTGGGCGAAACGTTGTCAATAAAGGATCACATTAAACTGCATATGTGTTTGTTTCCATGCGTGACTGACCTATTGACTGTATCTCTCATGTGACTCATTGTTGCTTGTGTGACTTACTGGATATCTCATATGTGATTTATTGTTCCTTATGTGCCTAACTTACTTTATTTAACTATCAAATATGATAGTCACTCTTCCTGCCACTCTTTTTAACTGGCCTAGTTAAACTGATTATATTTATACGTTTGGTTGAATTGACTGACCATCTGTCTCTGTTTAGTAATGTCAGACAGTAAGTCTGACAGTATGTCAGACTTACTGTCTGACAGTATGTCTAATTGCTTGTTAATCCGTCTGATTGATTGTGATGTGCCTCATCACCTGTCTGACTTTCACTGTCTCGCTGACTGTCTCAAGGTTTGTCCCGCACCTGAGGGGCAATTTCAGGCTTGGCTGGAAGAGCTTTACTCCCTCAGACATGTAAACAGAAATTCGTTTACAGCAGACATGTAAACAAAAACTCATTTAAAGCTGACATGTAAACAGACTCATTTACAACTGACATGTAAACGAAGACTCACTTACAACTGACATGTAAACAGACTCATTTACAACTGACATGTAAACAAAGACTCATTTACAACAGGAATGTAAACAAAGACTCATTTACAACAGACATGTAAACAAATACTCATTTACAACAGACATGTAAACAAAGACTCATTTATAACAGACATGTAAACAAAGACTCATTTACAACTGACATGTAAACAAATACTCATTTACAACAGACATGTAAAGAAAGTCTAATTTACAACAGCATTTTGTTTTACAACTTTGCTTTCTAAGGAAGACTTTATCAGCTCATGACAAAACTCTACTTTCTGTTGCCCTGCTCTACTGTCTGTTGTCCTGTTATAGTGTCTGTTGTCCAGTTCTACTTTCTGTTATATAGTTATATTGTCTGTTGTCCAGTTCTACTTTCTGTTGTCCAGTTCTGCTTTCTGTTGTCTAGTTATATTGTATGTTTTCCAGTTCTGTTTGATTCTACTGTCTGTTGCCCTCTTCTCCTGTCTGTTGTCCTGTTATAATGTCTGTTGTCCAGTTCTACTTTCTGTTGTCTAATTATATTGTCTGTTGTCCAGCTCTACTTTATGTTGTCTAGTTATGTTATCTGTTGTCCAGTTCTACTTTCTGTTATCTAGTTATATTGTCTGTTGTCCAGCTCTACTTTCTGTTATCTAGTTATAGTGTCTGTTGTCCAGCTCTACTTTCTGTTATCTAGTTATATTGTCTGTTGTCCAGCTCTACTTTCTGTTATCTAGTTATATTGTCTGTTGTCCAGCTCTACTTTCTGTTATCTAGTTATATTGTCTGTTGTCCAGCTCTACTTTCTGTTATCTAGTTATATTGTCTGTTGTCCAGCTCTACTTTCTGTTATCCAGTTGTAATGTCTGTTGTCCAGTTCTACTTTCTGTTATATAGTTATATTGTCTGTTGTCCAGTTCTACTTTCTGTTGTCCAGTTCTGCTTTCTGTTGTCTAGTTATATTGTATGTTTTCCAGTTCTACTTTCTGTTATCTAGTTATATTGTCTGTTGTACAGTTCTACTTTCTGTTATGTAGTTATATTGTCTGTTGTCCAGTTCTACTTTCTGTTATGTAGTTATATTGTCTGTTGTCCAGTTCTACTTTCTGTTATGTAGTTATATTGTCTGTTGTCCAGTTCTACTTTCTGTTATCTAGTTATATTGTCTGTTGTCCAGTTCTACTTTCTGTTATGTAGTTATATTGTCTGTTGTCCAGTTCTACTTTCTGTTATCTAGTTATATTGTCTGTTGTCCAGTTCTACTTTCTGTTATCTAGTTATATTGTCTGTTGTACAGTTCTACTTTCTGTTATGTAGTTATATTGTCTGTTGTCCAGTTCTACTTTCTGTTATCTAGTTATATTGTCTGTTGTCCAGTTCTACTTTCTGTTATGTAGTTATATTGTCTGTTGTACAGTTCTACTTTCTGTTATCTAGTTATATTGTCTGTTGTCCAGTTCTACTTTCTGTTATGTAGTTATATTGTCTGTTGTCCAGTTCTACTTTCTGTTATGTAGTTATATTGTCTGTTGTCCAGTTCTACTTTCTGTTATGTAGTTATATTGTCTGTTGTCCAGTTCTACTTTCTATTATGTAGTTATATTGTCTGTTGTCCAGTTCTACTTTCTGTTATGTAGTTATATTGTCTGTTGTCCAGTTCTACTTTCTGTTATGTAGTTATATTGTCTGTTGTCCAGTTCTACTTTCTGTTATGTAGTTATATTGTCTGTTGTCCAGTTCTACTTTCTGTTATGTAGTTATATTGTCTGTTGTCCAGTTCTACTTTCTGTTATGTAGTTATATTGTCTGTTGTCCAGTTCTACTTTCTATTATGTAGTTATATTGTCTGTTGTCCAGTTCTACTTTCTGTTATCTAGTTATATTGTCTGTTGTCCAGTTCTACTTTCTGTTATGTAGTTATATTGTCTGTTGTCCAGTTCTACTTTCTGTTATGTAGTTATATTGTCTGTTGTACCGTTCTACTTTCTGTTGTCTGTTGTACAGTTCTACTTTCTGTTATGTAGTTATATTGTCTGTTGTCCAGTTCTACTTTCTGTTATGTAGTTATATTGTCTGTTGTCCAGTTCTACTTTCTGTTATCTAGTTATATTGTCTGTTGTACAGTTCTACTTTCTGTTATGTAGTTATATTGTCTGTTGTACAGTTCTACTTTCTGTTATGTAGTTATATTGTCTGTTGTACAGTTCTACTTTCTGTTATGTAGTTATATTGTCTGTTGTACAGTTCTACTTTCTGTTATGTAGTTATATTGTCTGTTGTACAGTTCTACTTTCTGTTATGTAGTTATATTGTCTGTTGTACAGTTCTACTTTCTGTTATGTAGTTATATTGTCTGTTGTACAGTTCTACTTTCTGTTATGTAGTTATATTGTCTGTTGTACAGTTCTACTTTCTGTTATATAGATACAAAATTTGCCTTGCATGTGTGTGTGTCTTTGTCTCTTTGTCTTTTGTTACTTTCTTTCACACTTCTCTCTGTCACTGTCTCACCGTGTCTCGCTGTCACTGACACTGTGTCACTATGTCTCCTTGCCTGTCACTGACCGTGTCTCCCTGTCTGACCGTCTTTCACTGACTGTCACTGTGTCTCCCTGTCACTATCTGACGGTGTTTACCTGTCTGTCACGCTGCGTGTCTGTCACGCTGCGTGTCAGACACGCTGCGTGGGTTTCTACCCACGTAACCTCGTCATTCAACGCTGAGTAACCTTGAAATACATACAAGTATCTTCACCAGGTGCCAGATCAACCAGGCTGTGATGGATATGTGGGGCAGCGGGCCTTCAGCAGCAACAGCCTGGTTGACCAGGCAAGCCCCAGACGAGCCTGACCCATGGCCGGGCTCAGAGAGTAGAGAAACTCTCGAAACTTTTCTAAGGTATAAAGGTATGACACGTTGCATAGAGCAGATTAGGTAAAGGCATTGGCTTAAGCCGGTGGGAGAATTGGATCTGCCTCGCATGGGCCAGTAGGCCTGCTGCAGTGTCCCTTCTTTCTAATGTTCTTACGTTCTATACGCTGTGTTTCGCCTAGGATTGAGCCTAATTAAATCTTGATGAAACCTTGACGAAACGTCGTCAAGAACTTAAAAGAATATCGACTGTTCATAGGGTTCATCGAACTTAAAGAATATCGACTACTCACAGGGGATCATCAAGGCTATATGTCACCTGTTTACCATTAGTCAAGTAAAGTTTAATGCATAAAATAGGAAATAAAGTAAGCTTTCTTCATATATACACTGGGAGACATACATCTCATGGTGTATAAAGCCTGTGTGAAATAGTGTAAAATAAATCCTGGGTGTGTATTACGTGTGTTTACACACGCTCGTCATGTTAATGCACCAGTCACCTTGCTAGACAGTTGACGGTGGATTGCAGTTTACCTTGTAAATATGTAAATTATAACATAGTGCTTTTTTTTTAAGTGTATGTGTTAACGTTGCATGTTCACACGCGGATTAAGGGTTAATTTGCACTTGTGTATCTACGTTATATACGACTCGACCGGGATTTAAATGGCAGGCTGTTAAATGTATTGCACTCTGGCAGGTTTCCTGGCCTTCTCTTTCCTAAACAAACTTCTACTTACAGTCGCTAAACACTTCACACTCCCGTTCCATATGTCTTTATTGGGTATCTTTATTGTAGACGTTTCGCCATCCAGTGGCTTTATCAATATAAATTCAAGGACATAATTGGAAGACAGAAGAACTATATACATACACAATATGTACTGTATACTATATGCATACACAAATTTTCGCTTGCCTTATTCGGCAAGAAGACATTTGTTGTTATTATTTATTATTATTATTATTATTATTATTATTATTATTATTATTATTATTATTATTATTATTATTATTATTATTACAAACTACTCTTCGATAGTAATACAAAAAAAGTATTAAATTGCAAAATTCTCGTAACAGGTTATCGAAATTTTCATTAAATTTTTATTGAAAATAAAAGAAAACGCGAATGTGAAATTAACATCATGTGCTTTTATTTATTATGTTTAATAAAAAAAAGCTGTTTTACTATTAAAAGTCAGTGAGAGAAAATTACACTGAAATATATACCAATACCTATTTATTTTGTAATTGATTTTTAATTTGTAAAATAAATACTCAACACCTATTTCTCTTATAATTGTTTTTAATTGGTAAAATTATATGATAATGTAGATGTAGTGTTTATTAATGTAGATGTAGTGTTTATTAATATAGATGTAGTGTTTATTAATATAGATGTAGTGTTTATTAATATAGATGTAGTGTTTATTAATGTAGATGTAGTGTTTATTAATATAGATGTAGTGTTTATTAATATAGATGTAGTGTTTATTAATATAGATGTAGTGTTTATTAATATAGATGTAGTGTTTATTAATATAGATGTAGTGTTTATTAATGTAGATGTAGTGTTTATTAATATAGATGTAGTGTTTATTAATGTAGATGTAGTGTTTATTAATGTAGATGTAGTGTTTATTAATATAGATGTAGTGTTTATTAATATAGATGTAGTGTTTATTAATGTAGATGTAGTGTTTATTAATATAGATGTAGTGTTTATTAATGTAGCAAGATGGGCTGGATCTGGAGTCACTAGCGCAGGTCGTGCTTTGTTTACACTGTTGAATTTACAAGCAAAAGTTATTATAATTTCAATAAGTTTATCTGGAGATGGTTTCGGAAGTCATTTTCCCCTCGTCCCGACCCAGACCAGGCCTCCCGGTGGATGGCCTGATCAATCAGGCTGTTGGTGCTAGCCGTACGAAGTCCAACATAAACACCACAGCTCGTCTGATCAAAGGCTGACTTTAGAAACCTGTCCAGTTCTTGCTTAAAGACAGCCAGGGTATAAAGGGAGGACATTGAAAAGTCTTGGTCCCTTCACGCTTAGTTTTCCCTTATTGCATCCCTGCTTTTCAATGAGGGTGTTTCACACCGTCTGCCATGCCAAGTATTTAAAGGAGAAACGTGAGCACTTAATAGATTACTTATAGGTTATCTGTAGTCGCTTCCGGAGGTCACCCCCCCCCCCTCGCGTCCCGGTCTCAGACCAGGCCTTCTAGTTGTTGACTTGAGAGATCATACTGTTAGTTTCCACTAGGAGGCCTGGTCTGAGATCGTGCCCCAGGGGCGTTGACCCCTGAAACCGTCTTCGGGTAAACTTCAGGTAAACTAATTAGAAAGTGACGACTATTTTCAGTGAGGCTCAACCTCATCACTAAGTTGGCAGCGCAGGATGTTAACTGCTCCGCCACCGCCTATGATGGCTCAGGAGTTGTAATCCCTAGCTAACCCATGCGTTTGTTGGCCTCTTGTTGAGTAGGTGCAGTGCAATTGAGGTGGATGGTGGGTGGATAAGAAGAAGGATGTGTATCGGGGAGGATTTTGTTTATATTTTGCAAAATTTGGTACATCAGCAGTGTGATGCTACACTTTTCCATATAAAAGTTACACAGTGGGAAGGAAAGCTAACCCTGTTTCCCTGTTATATTTCATCACGCAATATGGTGCTCCTACAAGGTGTTAAAATCCGCGTGCTTGCGCTGGGAGACTTCAGATTTTATCAGTCAGTTAAGGAAGCTTCGAAGGTTTCCTACCAGTATAACTGGAGGTACTATCATTTGAAAATTATTTACTATCTCAGACTAGCCTATCTCATGCAGAAGAAAAACTAAATTTTTATGAAGATGTCGTCATCATCAGGGACAAGTGAAATTGTACGTGGGAGACAGAGCACAGAGAAGGGAAGAGGAATTTGGGCAGAAGAGAAATTTGATTGACATGACTACATATATACATTAATAGATAACACAGCACAGTTATTACATGCTTAATTATATATACTGGCACCAGCCTTGTATTTTATGTTCTAAAAACGGATAGGCCAAATAATAATAATAATTATAATAATCTTTATTTCTACAAGTATATGTACAAGGTATACAAACCTAGCTGACATCATTGACATACTATATAGAAAGCTCCTTGTTATGCAGAGCATTTCGGGCAAATTAGGTTAATTTTGTCCCCAGGATGCGACCCACACTAGTCGGCTAACACCCAGGTACCCATTTACTGCTAGGTGAACGGGGACAGCAGGTGTCTTAAGGAAACACATCGTAATGTTTCCACTCGTACCGGGGATCGAACCACGGACCTCAGTGTGTGAGCTGAGTTTACTTACCTGGAAGGTATTCCGGGGATCAAAGCAACCGTGGCCCGGTCCATGACCAGGCCTCCGGGTGGATCAGGGCCTCGTCAGCTAAGCTGTTACTGCTGGCCGCTCGTAGTCCAACGTACGAACCACAGCCCGGCTGATCTGGTACTGACTTTAGGTATCTGTCCAGCTCCCTCCTGAATGCAGCCAGGGGTCTATTGGTAATTTCCCTTATGGCTGGTGGGAGGCTGTTGAACATATTGGGTCCCGGACACTTATTGTGTTTTCTTTTAGTGTACTAACGGCGTCCCTACTTTTCATTGGGGGTATGTTGCACCGCCTGTCAAGTTTTTTGCTTTCACAGGGAGTGATTTATGTGTGCAGATTAGGGACCAGTCCCTCTAGGATTTTCCATGCGTAGATTATGATGTATCTTTCTCGCCTGCGTTCCAGTGAGTACAAGTCAAGTGCTTCCAAGCGTTCCCAGTAGCTAAGGTGTTTGATGGAACTTGTATGTGCAGTAAAGGTTCTCTGTACTTTCTCATTCACCTGCCTTGACTGGAGATGTTAATGTGCAGCAGTATTCCAGCCTAGAGAGAACAAATGGTTTAAAAAGGATCATCAGTAGCTTGGCATCTCTTGTTTTGAACGTTCTCATTATCCATCCTATCATTTTCCTTGCAGATGTGATAGTGGCATTGTTGTGATCCTTGAAGGTGAGACCCTCAGACATTACCACTCCCAGGTCCCTCACATTATTTTTCTGTTTTGTAGTATACTCATTTCTAGCTATTATTCCGCCAGTTTTTTATAACGGAGTAGTTGGAATTTGTCTTCATTGAACATCATATTGTTCTCCGTTGCCCATTGGAAAACATGGTTTATATCTTCTTGGAGATTTACGGGCCATTATGTGATGATTACGTAAGCTCATAGACGAGTATGTGAGTATATATAATTACACATTGTTGTCAGTACAACTGTACTGCACACAATACTACCCCAACATGTGTAGTGGTAGATATATCTGATGTGTGCTTGAGCATGGCAGTATGTCCAGCATGTTAGGGTGGAGTGGTAGCTGTCCTATTGTTAACGTTAACATGGGAGTGGTGTGATATACGAAGTGGCGCTGGGAGGGCGACAAGGTAGGTACGAGGATGGCAGGGAGGGTGGGTGGGTGGGCAGTAATCTGGGACAGGAGTGCTGGCAACGACACCAACACCACAATGTATTGACATCTTTCACGACCCCCAACATGGAGGGAGTGAGGGGGAGAGTTAGAAGGGGGGATGGATTGAGCGAGGAGGAAGGGAGATTGGAAAGGAGGGAGAAAGAAGAGTGGGAAGGAGAGAGGGGAGGGTATCACTGTTGTTGCAGAAACTGAAAGTGTTGAAGATGATAGTAGTGGAGAAACTCACAGCTGTGTAGAACATGACACAAGTTGACTGGAATCCTACTACCAGCAACCCTTCCATCACCCCACCACCAGCAACCCATCTGCCACCCCATCACCAGCAACCCATCCACCACCCCACCACAGGCAAACCATCCACCACCCCACCACCAGCAGCCCATCTACCACCCACCACCAGCAACCCATCTACCACCTATCACCAGCAACCCATCTACCACCCACCACCAGCAACCCATCTACCACCCACCACCAGCAACCCATCTACCACCATCCCTAAACATCTTGCTGCTTGGTGACTTCAATCTAAGACACACAAAATGGAAGAACATAGCAAATAATGTCGTAGCAGAAATAATCCCTGGAGGTAGCTCAGATGAAAGGTCACGCACACAGGAGCTGCTGAATTTCTGCAACAAACACACCCTAAGTCAGCAGATAGTGGAGCCAACATGACTGGAGAACACACTGGACCTTATTTTCACAAATAATGAGGACCTGGTAAGGAATATAATAATATAAAAAACAACAAATTCTGATCACAATCTAATCGAAGTCCAGACTTGCATGCACAGGAGTCCTGATCGGCAAGATGCATACAGTTATGAGGGTACCTTTACCAAATTCAACTTCAACAACAAGAACATCATCTGGGATCAGGTAAACTATGCCCTAAATGAAACATGCTGGGAGGATATCTTAAATTACATGGACCCTAACCAATGGCTCGAAAAGATCACCCTCTTGGTAGCTGAAGTATGCTCAAGGTATATTCCTATAAGACAAAAGAAAAGAAGTAAACTGGAGAGAGATGCTCCCTCTACAGGAGAAGACGAAGAATCATTGAGCTCCTCAAGAATGCCAGATTATCTGATACCCGGAAGGTAGTGCTAACCAGAGAAGTGGAAAATATTGAGCTGAAGTTAAAGGACTCATACAGGATCCAGGAGAGACAAGAGGAGCTAAAAGCGATTAATGAAATTGAAAGAAATTCGAAATATTTCTTTTCATATGCCAAAAACAAGTCAAAAACCACTTCTAGTATAGGGCCCCTGCTCAGACAAGACGGATCCTACACTGACGACAACAAAGAAATGAGCGAGATACTGAAATTCCAGTATGACTCAGTGTTCAGCGAGCGACTTACCAGTTTAAAGATAGACAATCCAAACAATTTTTTCATGAATTAGCCTCAAAACCCTACCAATGTAGGCCAGATTTATGACATAACCCTAACTCTACTATACTTTGAGAAAGCCATCGACGACATGCCCATGCACTCAGCCCCAGGCCCAGACTCGTGGAACTCAGTGTTCATTAAAAACTGCAAGAAACCCCTCTCATGGGCCCTAAGTATGCTATGGACAAGGAGCTTAGACACAGGCGAGATTCCACAGTCACTGAAAACAACAGATATAGCCCCACTCCATGAACGCGGCAGCAAAGCATTAGCTAAGAACTATAGACCAATAGCTTTAACGTCCCACATCATAAAAATCTTTGAAAGAGTTCTAAAAAGCAGGATAGCAAACCATCCGGACTCCCAAAAATTGCACAACCCAGGGCAACATGGTTTCAGAGCAGGTCGCTCCTGCCTTTCGCAACTGCTTGACCACTATGATATGGTCCTAGATGCACTGGAAAACAAACAGAATGCAGATGTAGTATACACAGACTTTGCAAAAGCTTTTGACAAGTGCGACCATGGTATAATAGCACACAAAATACGTGCTAAAGGGATAACCGGCAAAGTAGGCAGATTGATCTTCAACTATCTAACCAATCGCACACAAAGAGTAATGGTAAACGGAGTTAAATCAGATACTGGCATAGTGAAGAGCTCTGTCCCACAAGGCACAGTACACACACCTATCCAGTTCCTTATTCTCATATCAGACATAGACAGAGATGCAAACCACAGCACTGTATCATCTTTTGCAGACGATCTAGGATCTGCATGAGAGTGTCATCCATTGAGGACACGGCAAAGCTCCAAGAAGATATAAACCAAGTTTTCCAATGGGCAACAGAGAACAATATGATGTTAAATGAAGACAAATTTCAACTACTCCGTTATGGAAAATTGGGGGAAATAATAACTAGGACTGAGTACCCTACAAATTCCAATTACACAATATAGCGAAAAAGTAATGTGAAGGACCTGGGAGTGATAATGTCCGAAGACCTCATCTTCAAGGACCACAACAATGCCACTATCACATCTGCGAGGAAACTGATTGGATGGATAATGAGAACATTCAAGACAAGAGATGCTAAGCCAGTGATGATCCTTTTTAAATTACTTATTCTTTCTAGGCTGGAATACTGCTGTACATTAACATCCCCATTCAAGGCAGGTGAAATTGCAGAGCTAGAGAATGTCAGAGAACCTTTACTGCACGTATAAGTTCCATCAAACATCTTAACTACTGGGAGCGTCTGGAAACACTTGACTTGTACTCACTAGAGCACAGGCGAGAGAGATATATCATAATCTACACCTGGAAGATTCTGGAGGGACTGGTCCCTAATATGCACACAGCAATCACTCCATACGAAAGCAAAAGACTTGGCAGGCGATGCAACATACCCCCAGTGAAAAGTAGGGGCGCCACTGGTACACTAAGAGAAAACACAATAAGTGTCCGGGGCCCAAGACTGTTCAACAGCCTCCCACCATCAATAAGGGGCATTACGGGAAGACCCCTGGTTGTCTTCAAGAGGGAGCTGGACAGATACCTAAAGTCAGTACCAGATCAGCCGGGCTGTGGTTCGTACGTTGGATTGCGTGCGGCCAGCAGTAACAGCCTGGTTGATCAGGCCCTGATCCACCGGGAGGCCTTGTCGTGGACCGGGCCGCGGGGGCGTTGATCCCCGGAATGCCCTCCAGGTAGATCCACCACCAGCAACATATCCACCACGCACCACCAGCAACCCATCTACCACCCACCACCAGCAACACATCCACCACCCACCACCAGCAACCCAACCACCACCAGCAACCCATCTACCACCAACCACCGGCAACCCATCTACCACCCACTACCAGCAACCCATCTACCACCCACCACCAGCAACACATCTACCACCCACCACCGGCAACCCATCCACCACCAGCAACCCATCTACCACCCACTACCAGCAACCCATTTACCACCCACCACCAGCAACACATCTACCACCTACCACCGGCAACCCATCCACCACCAGCAACCCATCTACCACCCACTACCAGCAACCCATCTACCACCCACCACCAGCAACCCATCTACCACCCACCACCAGCAACACATCTACCACCCACCACCGGCAACCCATCCACCACCAGCAACCCATCTACCACCCACTACCAGCAACCCATCTACCACCCACCACCAGCAACACATCTACCACCCACCACCGGCAACCCATCCACCACCAGCAACCCATCTACCACCCACTACCAGCAACCCATCTACCACCCACCACCGGCAACCCATCCACCACCAGCAACCCATCTACCACCCACCACCAGCAACCCATCTACCACCCACCACCAGCAACCCATCTACCACCCACCACTAGCAAACCACCACCACCCCACCACCACCACCATCCATTAACCACCAGTCTGTGCTTATTCGTCTACATATTAAGGAATACGGAGACTATAATAACCTATGTGACTTGTCAGGACATCTTATTAGTGAAAATAAGATACTAGACGTAATCACTAAGTGAATATTCTAAATTTGCATTCAGCAGATAAGTTCATTGTAGATATAAATCCAAATGTACTCCTGCTAACACTTTCGGGACAGTTTCTGGACCTTGTGTGTATCCACATGCTCTTCTTACGCTACCCTCCACAGGATAGATATGGAGTGCACAATAAACTAGCCACTGCCATCCACAGGATGGATATGTGGTACACGATAAACTAGCCACTACCATCCACAAGATGGATATGTGGTACACAATAAACTAGCCACTACCATCCACAGGATGGATATGTGGTGCACAAACTAGCCACTATCATCCACGGGATGGATATGTGGTGCACAATAAACTAGCCACTGCCATCCACAGGATGGATATGTGGTGCACAATAAACTAGTCACTACCATCCACAGGATGGATATGAGGTACACAGTAAACTAGCCACTACCATCCACAGGATGGATATGAGGTACACAGTAAACTAGCCACTACCATCCACAGGATGGATATGGAATGCACAATAAACTAGCCACTACCATCCACAGGATGGATATGGAGTGCACAATAAACTAAAAAAAAAAAATCATTTGAATTGTGATGTCTTCGAGAAGTTGCAGCATTTAATGGCACAACAAATGGACCACTTAATCGAAACGGGCCCAAGAGCTTTAGTTCGGCACTCGTCAGTCCACCCAGTTACACCCCCCAAAAAAGAATTATGCCCAGGCTAAGTGTCTATCGACAAGTGCCTTTGACGACTAGTAACTATTCACACACACACACACACACACACACACACACACACACACACACACACACACACACACACACACACACACACACACTCCCACACACACACACACACACACACACACACACACACACACACACACACACACACACACACACACACACACACACACACACACACACACACACACACAAACAAACACACACACACACTCCCACACACACACTCCCACACACACACACACACACACACACACACACACACACACACACACACACACACACACACACACACACACACACACACACACACATTAATTAATATCACTGAATTATTTTACAACAATTTTTAAAAGAGAATAAATGTTTAAGGCTGTATCAGAGTATATTTCCTCAATTTTATTTCTTCCTCTTACTTCTAGAAGTTGGAGTAATATGAGCCAGAGTGATACACATCACATTGAACGTGGCAGTAATATCAAGTAGAGTGATGACCGTAACATAAACGTGGCAGTCACAACCACACAGACCACAGATATTTCTGTAGTAGCCAGAAAGATTGGCAAGCAGTGATATTAATGCCTCACCACTTGGGAGTCATTGGTTACCTTTGATATACCTTTGATGAGCTCTCAGAGTCTTTCTACTCCCGCAGCCCGGCCATGGGCCAGACTGGTCTGGTGTTGTCTTGGTCATCCAGGCTGTTATTGTTGGTGGCCCACTGCCCTACATATCCATCACATGGCTCATCATAGCTATAGATATTACTGACAACAAAAAACAGCATAAGTAATTTAACTTCCTTTATATTTGCAAACAAAACCTCCCAGACCAAGTAACAACAAAATAGAGGAGTCATCCGGCTACCTGGAAGCTGTTCCGGGAGTCAACGCCCTCACTGCCTGGTCCATGACCAGACCTCACTGGGGATCAAGGCCTGATCAACCAGGCTGTTACTGATGGCCACACGCAGTTCATCCTACAGTCCACCGCCCGGCTGATCAGATACTGATTTGAGGAATCTATCCATTTTCCTCTTGAAGACGGCCAGGGGTCTCTTGGTAATCCCCCTTATGTATTATGTGAGACTGTTGAACAGTAATGGACCTCTGACACATAATGTTTAGATAATCCCCCTTGTGTATTATGTGAGGCTATTGAACAGCCTTGGGCCCCTGACACACAATGTTTTTCTCTGATTATACTTGCGACACCCCTGCTTTTCATTGAGTTATGTTGTACTATCTACCGGTTTTTTTTCTTTTGTTGAGAGTGATTTGTGTGTACCGATTTGGGACCATTCCTTCTAGGATTTTCCAGGTGTAACTTATGATGTATCTTTCTGGCTCGTGTTCCTAGGAGTACAGGTCAAGGGACTTAAAACATTCCGAGTAATCAGGGTGCTTGACGGAACTTATACGTGCAGTGAAGGTTCTCTATACATTATTTAGACCTGCAGTTTTTCCTGCCTGGAGAGGGACTGTTAGTGTGCTGCAATATTCCAGTGTGGAGAAAACAAAAGATTTAAAGAGGATCATCATTGGCTTGACATCCCTTGTTTTGAAGATTCTCATTATTCAACCTATCATTTTCCTCGCTTAGATCTAAGATTACAACATAAATATATGCTCATATACATAAACATAACATTAGAACTGGACAAGAATCTAATGTTCCGTTTATTCGCGTGAGAGATTTTAACCACCTAATTCATTTTCAAAAAAGAGAAAGTTGTATCAAGCAGGTCCATGGTTGAGAAAAATATAATCGAATCAAGTTTCATAAAAAATAGGGTTATATAAATTATTTTTATTTATGATAGAATTTGTGAGGAGTATATATATAATATGTATATACCTTGAAAGTATTTGAGGTCCTTGTCCCATATCTGCACAGTCATAACAATATACTGGAGCGAGAGATATGGAAGTACAAAATAAACCCAGTGAAAAGCAGAAGTGTGGTGAGCACAATAAGAGATTACTGTATCAACATCCGTGGCCCCAGACTATTCAACATCTTACCAGAAGATATCAGAAACACTGCTAGGACTAGTGTAAAAGTCTTTATATATATATATATATATATATATATATATATATATATATATATATATATTATTTTTTTTTATTATCACACTGGCCGATTCCCACCAAGGCAGGGTGGCCCGAAAAAGAAAAACTTTCACCATCATTCACTCCATCACTGTCTTGCCAGAAGGGTGCTTTACACTACAGTTTTTAAACTGCAACATTAACACCCCTCCTTCAGAGTGCAGGTACTGTACTTCCCATCTCCAGGACTCAAGTCCGGCCTGCCGGTTTCCCTGAACCCCTTCATAAATGTTACTTTGCTCACACTCCAACAGCACGTCAAGTATTAAAAACCATTCGTCTCCATTCACTCCTATCAAACACGCTCACGCACGCCTGCTGGAAGTCCAAGCCCCTCGCACACAAAACCTCCTTTATCCCCTCCCTCCAACCTTTCCTAGGCCGACCCCTACCCCGCCTTCCTTCCACTACAGACTGATACACTCTTGAAGTCATTCTGTTTCGCTCCATTCTCTCTACATGTCCGAACCACCTCAACAACCCTTCCTCAGCCCTCTGGACAACAGTTTTGGTAATCCCGCACCTCCTCCTAACTTCCAAACTACGAATTCTCTGCATTATATTCACACCACACATTGCCCTCAGACATGACATCTCCACTGCCTCCAGCCTTCTCCTCGCTGCAACATTCATCACCCATGCTTCACACCCATATAAGAGTGTTGGTAAAACTATACTCTCATACATTCCCCTCTTTGCCTCCAAGGACAAAGTTCTTTGTCTCCACAGACTCCTAAGTGCACCACTCACCCTTTTCCCCTCATCAATTCTATGATTCACCTCATCCTTCATA